>NC_069500.1:1338226978-1338374478 GCF_027579735.1 Bombina bombina | reverse complement strand
TGGTCGGCTGATGCGTCTTCCAAGAACAAGCTACTAAACATTCCTTTCAAGGGGGAAAACGCTGTTTGGTCCTGACTTGAAAGAGATTATCTCTGATATCACTGGGGGTAAGGGCCATGCCCTTCCTCAGGATCGGCCTTTCAAGGCAAAAAATAGACCTAATTTTCGTCCCTTTCGTAAAAACGGACCAGCCCAAGGTGCTACGTCCTCTAAGCAAGAAGGTAATACTTCTCAGGCCAAGCCAGCTTGGAGACCAATGCAAGGCTGGAACAAGGGAAAGCAGGCAAAGAAACCTGCCACTGCTACCAAGACAGCATGAAATATCGGCCCCCGATCCGGGACCGGATCTGGTGGGGGGCAGACTCTCTCTCTTCGCTCAGGCTTGGGCAAGAGATGTTCTGGATCCTTGGGCGCTAGAAATAGTCTCCCAGGGTTATCTTCTGGAATTCAAGGGACTTCCCCCAAGGGGAAGGTTCCACAGGTCTCAGTTGTCTTCAGACCACATAAAAAGACAGGCGTTCTTACTTTGCGTAGAAGACCTGTTAAAAATGGGAGTGATTCATCCTGTTCCATTGAGAGAACAAGGGATGGGGTTCTACTCCAATCTGTTCATAGTTCCCAAAAAAGAGGGAACATTCAGACCAATCCTAGATCTCAAGATCTTAAACAAATTTCTCAAGGTCCCATCTTTCAAGATGGAAACCATTCGAACTATCCTTCCTTCCATCCAGGAAGGTCAATTCATGACCACGGTGGATTTAAAGGATGCGTATCTACATATTCCTATCCACAAGGAACATCATCGGTTCCTAAGGTTTGCATTCCTGGACAAACATTACCAGTTCGTGGCGCTTCCTTTCGGATTAGCCACTGCTCCAAGGATTTTCACAAAGGTACTAGGGTCCCTTCTAGCTGTGCTAAGACCAAGGGGCATTGCAGTAGTACCTTACCTGGACGACATTCTAATTCAAGCGTCGTCCCTCCCTCGAGCAAAGGCTCACACGGACATCGTCCTGGCCTTTCTCAGATCGCACGGCTGGAAAGTGAACGTGGAAAAGAGTTCTCTATCCCCGTCAACAAGGGTTCCCTTCTTGGGAACAATTATAGACTCCTCAGAAATGAGGATTTTTCTAACAGAGGCCAGAAAGACAAAGCTCCTGGACTCTTGTCGAATACTTCATTCCGTTCCTCTTCCTTCCGTAGCTCAGTGCATGGAAGTGATCGGGTTGATGGTAGCGGCAATGGACATAGTTCCTTTTGCGCGCATTCATCTAAGACCGTTACAACTGTGCATGCTCAGTCAGTGGAATGGGGACTATACAGACTTGTCTCCAAAGATACAAGTAAATCAGAGGACCAGAGACTCACTCCGTTGGTGGCTGTCCCTGGACAACCTGTCACGAGGGATGACATTCCACAGACCAGAGTGGGTCATTGTCACGACCGACGCCAGTCTGATGGGCTGGGGCGCGGTCTGGGGATCCCTGAAAGCTCAGGGTCTTTGGTCTCGGGAAGAATCTCTTCTACCGATAAATATTCTGGAACTGAGAGCGATATTCAATGCTCTCAAGGCTTGGCCTCAGCTAGCGAGGACCAAGTTCATACGGTTTCAATCAGACAACATGACGACTGTTGCGTATATCAACCATCAGGGGGGAACAAGGAGTTCCCTAGCGATGGAAGAAGTGACCAAGATCATTCTATGGGCGGAGTCTCACTCCTGCCACCTGTCTGCTATCCACATCCCGGGAGTGGAAAATTGGGAAGCGGATTTTCTGAGTCGTCAGACATTGCATCCGGGGGAGTGGGAACTCCATCCGGAAATCTTTGCCCAAGTCACTCAACTTTGGGGCATTCCAGACATGGATCTGATGGCCTCTCGTCAGAACTTCAAAGTTCCTTGCTACGGGTCCAGATCCAGGGATCCCAAGGCGGCTCTAGTGGATGCACTAGTAGCACCTTGGACCTTCAAACTAGCTTATGTGTTCCCGCCGTTTCCTCTCATCCCCAGGCTGGTAGCCAGGATCAATCCGGAGAGGGCGTCGGTGATCTTGATAGCTCCTGCGTGGCCACGCAGGACTTGGTATGCAGATCTGGTGAATATGTCATCGGCTCCACCTTGGAAGCTACCTTTGAGACGAGACCTTCTTGTTCAGGGTCCGTTCGAACATCCGAATCTGGTTTCACTCCAGCTGACTGCTTGGAGATTGAACGCTTGATTTTATCGAAGCGAGGTTTCTCAGATTCTGTTATCGATACTCTTGTTCAGGCCAGAAAGCCTGTAACTAGAAAGATTTACCATAAAATTTGGAAAAAATATATCTGTTGGTGTGAATCTAAAGGATTCCCTTGGGACAAGGTTAAGATTCCTAGGATTCTATCCTTCCTTCAAGAAGGATTGGAAAAAGGATTATCGGCAAGTTCCCTGAAGGGACAGATTTCTGCCTTGTCGGTGTTACTTCACAAAAAACTGGCAGCTGTGCCAGATGTTCAAGCCTTTGTTCAGGCTCTGGTTAGAATCAAGCCTGTTTACAAACCTTTGACTCCTCCTTGGAGTCTCAATTTAGTTCTTTCAGTTCTTCAGGGGGTTCCGTTTGAACCCTTACATTCCGTTGATATTAAGTTATTATCTTGGAAAGTTTTGTTTTTAGTTGCAATTTCTTCTGCTAGAAGAGTTTCAGAATTATCTGCTCTGCAGTGTTCTCCTCCTTATCTGGTGTTCCATGCAGATAAGGTGGTTTTACGTACTAAACCTGGTTTTCTTCCAAAAGTTGTTTCTAACAAAAACATTAACCAGGAGATTATCGTACCTTCTCTGTGTCCGAAACCAGTTTCAAAGAAGGAACGCTTGTTGCACAATTTGGATGTTGTTCGCGCTCTAAAATTCTATTTAGATGCTACAAAGGATTTTAGACAAACATCTTCCCTGTTTGTTGTTTATTCAGGTAAAAGGAGAGGTCAAAAAGCAACTTCTACCTCTCTCTCTTTTTGGATTAAAAGCATCATCAGATTGGCTTACGAGACTGCCGGACGGCAGCCTCCCGAAAGAATCACGGCTCATTCCACTAGGGCTGTGGCTTCCACATGGGCCTTCAAGAACGAGGCTTCTGTTGATCAGATATGTAGGGCAGCGACTTGGTCTTCACTGCACACTTTTACCAAATTTTACAAGTTTGATACTTTTGCTTCTTATGAGGCTATTTTTGGGAGAAAGGTTTTGCAAGCCGTGGTGCCTTCCATTTAGGTGACCTGATTTGCTCCCTCCCTTCATCCGTGTCCTAAAGCTTTGGTATTGGTTCCCACAAGTAAGGATGACGCCGTGGACCGGACACACCTATGTTGGAGAAAACAGAATTTATGTTTACCTTATAAATTTCTTTCTCCAACGGTGTGTCCGGCCCACGGCCCGCCCTGGTTTTTTAATCAGGTCTGATAATTTATTTTCTTTAACTACAGTCACCACGGTACCATATGGTTTCTCCTATGCTATTATTCCTCCTTAACGTCGGTCGAATGACTGGGGTAGGCGGAGCCTAGGAGGGATCATGTGACCAGCTTTGCTGGGCTCTTTGCCATTTCCTGTTGGGGAAGAGAATATCCCACAAGTAAGGATGACGCCGTGGACCGGACACACCGTTGGAGAAAGAAATTTATCAGGTAAACATAAATTCTGTTTTTAATCAACTTTCTAATTTACTTCTATTATCTAATCTGTTTTATTCTCTTGGTATTATTTGTTGGAGAAGCAGCAATGCACTACTGGTTTCTAACTGAACACATGGGTGAGCCAATGATAATCAGTTTATATATGCAGCCACCAATCAACAGCTAGAATCTAGGTTCTCTGCTGCACATGAACTTGCCTAGATAAACATTTCAGCAAAAGGATAACAAGATAAAGAAGCAAATTAAATAATAGAAGTAAATTGGAAAGTTGTTTGAAATTGTATTCTCTATCTGGATCATGAAAGAGACATTTTGGGTTTCAGTTCCCTTTAAAGTCTATTTTGTTTTGTGATGGAATTCTTTGTTAAAAAGCATACATAGGGGGGCGGAGCCAACTAATGGAGGAGTAAGACGTGTTTTTATGTAGCTCTGGCTTTCAGATATGAAACAAGGGACAATTTTGTATTTAAAACCCTGAACTTTGTCTCCAGCTTATCAGTATTTACATATTGGCTTTTGCACACTGACTAGACGAGTGGCATGCTATAACGGGGTTCTGTTACATATACCCCCTCCTTAGATGAGCCACGCGGTGCTACTACATTTTTTCCACACTCAACTAGGGCGACCAGTATGGAGGCTGTGCAGGCTTGGGAACAACGCACTCAACGGATACTAGACAGGCATTTTCTGATATTAGAGGAGGACATTTTATTGCTTCTGGAATCTTTCTCATTACTGCAACAGGAGCCTAGCAATGAGGACCCTTTGTCGGATATTGGAAACAACGATGTCGCAGAAAGTACAAAGGGGCTGCTGCAGGAGACCCGGATTGAAACAGCTCCTTTCTCACTAATGAGTGCCGTGAATAATCGGCCTCCAGAAGCACTTCATTTTACCGGTTATATGAGCCCTTTGCCCACCCAGTCCCTGAGAGATGCAATCGACTTGCGAGGTGGGGAGGCACTTTGTCCTTTGAAAGACTTAGCCCTCTATATGGATACGCCAGGGACGTCTGGCTCCCACTATTTCAAGCATGACTCGGCAGCAGCGTGGATGGCATCCGCCATTTCTTACCTTGTGGAGAGTGAGTTGATTTTCATGCCGGCGGACCTGCTGACTTGTGACGGCCCGGTTGGCTCTCCTACCCCTGTGTGCTATGCAGACTGTGCTTCTGTCGGAGGGTTAGTGCCTGCGCAGGGAAACTTAAATTTGGGATCATTAAGCATCGATCCACATAGACTGGGTATTGGCTAAATCATATTGCTCATCCCCATACGTGGAAAGAACTTACAGCTCTACTAGTTTTATTTTTAGTTTAAGCCTTCACAGAGACTGGTAAACTCCCTACATTTGTGGTTCTAGCGCCTGTATCACCCTAGTCCATAAATTCTTGCATTATCGTTCATTGAGAATCTCACGGTAACACCATATCTGGGACCGTATTGTTTTGCACTGTTTGCTCTCCCTATAGATCTTTCTAATAAGACTCTAGACATTTCACTATGCACTTCTTTATTCTTTTGTTTATTATTGCCTTAAAAATGTTAATAGTGCAAAATGAGGATCATTATGTTTAACTAATTCATGAGGTTATGACTGGAATTGTTGGAGTTGTTTTATTTTGCATGCTTATCCCACACTCTACCTACTCTATTGTCCTCCTATACATGTGTACATAACCAAGGTGTGATCATTATGGCAGTGCATATCTAAGTAGACCTCACTGTCTTACTAGCTAGAACGCAGCTCTGTGTGAGCGGTGAATATCTCCAGCTTGCTCAGCTTTTTGCCGCGCTGCCAGTGGCCGAGGCAGGGTGGTAGGCTGAGTATTGCAACTTAAACACTATTACACAGAAGTGGGAATAGTATTGGATATATGGCTGGCACTACTTAAGCTCTCAGTTTATATCCCTAAAAGGATATAGTCCTTTGGGGTACATTAAAGGCCTACTAAGTAGCAATGTCTAAATATTAGTAACCTGACTCTTCAGGTTTCATAGATACACATACGTAGCTAAACTTGTCTTACTTAATAAAGGTAGACCATATCAACTCACTACTTCTACACATCAGGCTAACATTGCTTAGCTCACACAATTTTCTTCCATATTGGTTGCAACTTAAAACAAACAAGCAGCCCCCGCATACTAGGCAAACCTTGCTCAGATTGGTCCTGTTGGTCTTGCACCTACATAGAATATCTTTCCCCATAGAATTGTACTCTTTACATAAAATTAGCACAGCAACTGGAATCAATGGACTTTAGAGTGTTTCATTTCCTCATGCTTTACAACCTACTCTAGTTGTCGTGGCCATTATCACAATGCGGCACATAACTTTATTTTAAAGCCTTTAATACGCTTCTTGTGCGGGCTGGACCTGCATTACTACTGTTTTATATGACCTAATTACTCATAACATCCTATGGGAATTGCATAAAATGTGTAGCCTTTGAGAACCTGAGGATCCATTGTGCCGAGTGCAACATTAGTCTCGTGGGAAATCAGCGTATCTCTAACTTTCCCGCTACTAACTTGTAAGCTCATGAGACTTTATACATGGACATGACAAGCTGCTACCTACCACACTTAAATAATCCTCCTCCGTCACATAAGCATATACCCTTTGGAATTTAAACTACCTCCTCCCCCCCATATAAAGAGCCTCTTCGATGAGGAGACCTACCTATGTGGCTTCTCTTCCCTATGCCACAACCTTTAATACTCCCCTAACATTTACCTCTACATATTAACATAGTACTGACTCTACCTATTACTCTTTGCTCAGCAAGACTGATTACCATAATCCGTTGGATGAGTCTTTAATTGCTTCATCATATTACTTCCATTTAGGAATTTTGTTTAGACCATGTTAAAAAAGAAAAGAGGTTCCAGTCTTTTATATAGTATCTAGTATAATGTGAATGTTGTATATCCATATTGAATTATATTGCACCATTTATAGTTTAACTTACGACATGTTATTCAATATAAGTTGTATTGTTTCGCACAACCTCAATAAAAACTAAATAAAAAAAAAGCATACATAGAGAGGCTCTGGATCAACTCCTTGTTGTTCATTGCTCCTTCATCAAAGGATACCAAGAGAATGAACAAATTTGGTTTTTGAAGTTAATTGGAAAGTTACATTTTATGCTAGATCTAAATCATTAAAGGAAAAATAAGTTTCATGTCTCTTTAAGAGAAGACAAAAGGAAAGGGTTTTAGCCCTCTCTTCTACAGCTTATGTGTGAACGGTGTGCATGTCTGTATATCCTAAACATGTACAGGGTTGTAACTGGTAGCAATTATCGTTTTTGTCCTGGGGGACAGGGAAGTCTGTGAAACAGATAAAGGTTACATACTTATTTGTCAAAACAAAGCTGCATCATCGTTGTAAAATGTAAATATGAAGTTGCAGGTTTATGCATTTTCCAATATGTGTAATGTGTTTTTACAAAAACAAAAATCTGAGACTTTTTTTTTTATATTTATTTTAAGCTGCTAAAACCAATATCAGGAAAAATCAGAAGTCAGTGGGACATCGGTATAGAACAAGCTAAAGAAGCTGTAGAAATGACTATAGAAGATCGAAAGGCCAAGTTTACTTTTGTTTATATAAAAGACCGTCCTCACCTTAATCCAAAAGTAGCAGAGGAAGTTGGTATCCCATTGGATCTAATTAAAGAAAGTGATGAATCTTTTGATGCAGAGGTTGAAAACCCTAAAAAAGAGGATGGCATATCAAGCAAGAGAAGGCGGTTGTCGAAAATGTCTGATGGTGTACAGGAGACACTTACTTTTGAAACTAATGAAGCAAGCATTTCTGAAAGTCCAGAACGAAGGGGATTAATAGCATCTCCTGCTACCAAAAAGAGGTCTGGAGCATATGGGCCAAGAAGTAAGAAGGGAGATGCAGTAACCCAGTTCTTGGTATTTTGTCAGAAGCACAGAGATGAGGTTTGTGTTCCAAATGTGAATTCATGTGATTTTATAGATGTCATTTATTAATGATTATAATGTGTGATGATTTTATTTCTCTTGCAAGGTGTATCCAGTCCACGGATTCATCCTTTCTTGTGGGATATTCTCATTCCCTACAGGAAGTGGCAAAGAGAGCACACAGCAGAGCTCCCCCCCTAGCTCCACCCCCCAGTCATTCTCTTTGCCGCTCTAGCAGTAGGGCATCTCCACGGGAGGGTAAAGTGAATGTGGTGTTAGATTTGTAGTTTTATATCTTCAATCAAAAGTTTGTTGTTTTTAAATGGTACCGGTTTGTACTATTTACTCTCTGGCAGAAAAGTGATGAAGATTTCTGCTGAAAGGAAAACTATTTTAGCATGTTGTAACTAAAATCCACTGCTGTTCCCACACAGGACTGATGAGTACCAGAAAACTTCAGTTGGGGGGAACAGTTTGCAGGCTTAACTGCATTAAGGTATGTTTCAGTCATCTTTTTTTCTAGTCAAGACACGATAATGCTAGAAGACTGACAGAAATCCCCATGAGGGAAGGGTAAGCCATATTCTGAGACTTGGTATAGAATAAGGGCTTATTTAACAGGGCTCAATAGACTGGTGGACACTGTGAATGGGCAGTCGATTATTTTATTCAGCAAATACTCATTGGTAGACACTTTTAAACACCTTCTACAACCAATCGCCTGCATTATTCCTGTAATTACTGCAGCGGCTTTCTGGTTTGAGGCGCTGGAGGAGTCGCTCCAGAGGGAGACCTCATATGACGAAATTATGGATAGAATTAAAGCTTTAAAACTGGCTTATTCTTTTATCACAGATGCCGCTTTACAATTAGCGAAGTTAGCGGCAAAAAATTCAGGTTTCGCCATTATGGCGCGCAGAGCGCTTTGGCTCATGTCATGGTCGGCTGATGTGTCGTCCAAATCAAAATTACTAAATATCCCTTTCATGGGAAAGACCCTTTTCGGGCCAGAGTTGAAAGAGATTATTTCGGATATCACTGGGGGAAAGGGCCATGCTCTCCCACAAGATAGGCCTTTCAAAGCTAAAAATAAGGCTAATTTTCGTTCCTTTTGCAACTTCAGGAGCGGTCCTGCTTCAAACTCTGCAACCGCAAAGCAAAAGGGTAACGCTTCACAGCCCAAGGCAACCTGGAAGCCTTTGCAGGGCTGGAACAAGGGTAAACAGGCCAAGAAGCCTGCAGCTGCTACTAAGACAGCATGAAGGGGTAGCCCCCGATCCGGGACCGGATCTGGTAGGGGGCAGACTTTCTCTCTTCGCTCAGGCTTGGGGAAGGGATGTTCACGATCCCTGGGCATTAGAGATCGTTACTCAGGTATATCTTCTAGAATTCAAGGACTCCCATCCAAGGGGAAGGTTCCACATTTCTCGTCTGTCTACAGACCAGACAAAGAAAGAGGCGTTCTTACGCTGTGTAGAAGATCTACTCAAGATGGGAGTGATATGTCCAGTTCCAATTATAGAACAAGGACTGGGGTTTTACTCAAACATGTTTGTGGTTCCCAAAAAGGAAGGAACTTTCAGGCCAATCCTGGATCTAAAAATTCTTCTAACAAATTCCTTAGAGTTCCATCATTCAAGATGAAGACCATTCAGACAACCTTACCTACGATCCAGGAAGGTCAATATATGACTACTGTGGATCTAAAGGATGCGTACCTACATATTCCTATCCACAAAGATCATCATCAGTTCCTAAGGTTCGCCTTTCCAGGACAAGCATTACCAGTTTGTGGCCCTTCCCTTCGGGTTGGCCACCGCTCCCAGAATTTTCACAAAAGTGCTAGGGTCCCTTCTGGCGGTACTAAGACCGCGGGGCATTGCAGTAGCACCTTATTTGGACGACATCTTAATACAGGCGTCATCATTTCCCAGAGCCAAGGCTCATACGGAGATTGTTCTGGCCTTTCTAAGGTCTCACGGGTGGAAGGTGAACACCGAAAAAAGTTCTCTGTCCCCGCTCACAAGGGTTCCCTTCCTGGGAACATTAATAGACTCGGTAGAAATGAAAATATTTCTGACGGAGGTCAGAAAATTAAAGCTTTTAACTACTTGCCGAGTTCTTCATTCCATTCCTCGGCCATCTGTAGCTCAGTGCATGGAGGTAATCGGATTAATGGTAGCGGCAATGGACGTAGTCCCTTTTGCCCGGATACATCTAAGACCACTGCAACTGTGCATGCTCAAACAGTGGAATGGAGATTATGCAGATTTGTCTCCTCAAATACAACTGGACCAGAAAACCAGAGACTCTCTCTTCTCTGGTGGTTGTCTCAGGATCACCTTTCTCAGGGAATATGCTTCCGCAGACCAGAGTGGATCATTATAACGACCGATGCCAGTCTGTTAGGCTGGGGGGGCGGTCTGGGACTCCCTGAAAGCTCAGGGCTTATGGTCTCTGGAAGAGTCTCTTCTCCCGATAAACACTTGGGAACTGAGAGCGATATTCAACTCGCTTCAGGCATGGCCTCAACTAGCGGCGGCCAAATTCATCAGATTTCAGTCGGACAACATCACGACTGTGGCGTATATCAATCATCAGGGGGGAACAAAGAGTTCTCTAGCGATGAAGGAAGTCACCAAAATAATCAGGTGGGTGGAGGATCACTTGTGCCATCTATCTGCAATTCACATCCCAAGAGTAGACAACTGGGAGGCGGATTTCCTAAGTCGTCAGACTTTTCACCCGGGGGAGTGGGAACTCCACCCGGAGGTTTTTGCTCAGCTGACCCAGCTATGGGGCATTCCAGAATTGGATCTGATGGCGTCTCGTCAGAACTCCAAACTTCCTCTCTACGGATCGAGGTCCAGGGACCCCAAGGCGGCATTGATAGATGCTCTAGTAGCGCTTTGGTCCTTCAATCTGGCTTATGTCTTTCCACCGTTTCCCCTTCTCCCTCGGCTGGTAGCCAGAATCAAACAGGAGAAGGCTTCGGTAATTCTGATAGCGCCTGCGTGGCCACGCAGGACTTGGTATGCAGACCTAGTGGACATGTCATCTGTCCCACCATGGACACTGCCAATGAGGCAGGATCTTCTAATACAGGGTCCATTCAAGCATCCAAATCTAGTTTCTCTGCGGCTGACTGCTTGGAGATTGAACGCTTAATTCTATCTAAGCGTGGTTTCTCTGAATCAGTTAGATACTCTAATTCAGGCTAGAAAGCCTGTCACCAGGAAAATTTACCATAAGATATGGCGGAAATATCTTTGTTGGTGTGAATCCAAGGGTTACTCGTGGAGTAAGATTAGGATTCCAAGGATATTGTCTTTTCTCCAAGAAGGATTGGAGAAAGGTTTGTCAGCTAGTTCCTTAAAGGGACAGATATCTGCTCTGTCTATTCTTTTGCACAAGCGTCTGGCGGAGGTACCGCGTTCAAGCGTTTGCTCAGGCTTTAGTCAGAATCAAGCCAGTCTATAAACCAGTTGCTCCGCCATGGAGTCTAAATTTAGTTCTTTCAGTTCTTCAAGGGGTTCCGTTTGAGCCTTTACATTCCATAGATATTAAGTTATTATCTTGGAAAGTTTTTTTTTGGTAGCTGTATCTTCTGCTCTAAGAGTTTCTGAATTGTCTGCTTTGCAGTGTAATTCACCCTATCTGGTGTTCCATGCAGATAAGATAGTTTTACGTACCAAACCTGGTTTTCTTCCTAAGGTTGTTTCTAATAAGAATATTAACCAGGAAATCATTGTTCCTTCTCTGTGTCCTAATCCAGCTTCTAAGAAGGAACGGCTATTACACAATCTTGATGTGGTTCGTGCTTTGAAATTCTATTTGCAAGCAACTAAAGATTTCAGACAAACATCATCCTTGTTTGTCGTTTATTCTGGTAAGAGGAGAGGTCAGAAAGCGACTGCTACCTCTCTTTCCTTCTGGCTGAAAAGCATCATCCGATTGGCTTATGAGACTCCTGGGCAGCAGCCTCCTGAACGAATTACAGCTCATTCCACCAGAGCTGTGGCTTCCACATGGGCTTTCAAGAATGAGGCTTCTGTTGAACAGATTTGTAAGGCAGCGACTTGGTCTTCACTGCATACTTTTGCCAAATTTTACAAATTCAATACTTTTGCTTCTTCGGAGGCTATTTTTGGGAGAGAGGTTTTGCAATCAGTGGTGCCTTCCGTTTAGGTTACCTGTCTTGTTCCCTCCCTTCATCCGTGTCCTAAAGCTTTGGTATTGGTATCCCACAAGTAAGGATGAATCCGTGGACTGGATACACCTTGCAAGAGAAAACAGAATTTATGCTTACCTGATGAATTACTTTCTCTTGCGGTGTATCCACTGGCAATTAAGTCAGGTTAAAATTTTTTTGTTTAAACTACAGTCACCACTGCACCCTATGGTTTCTCCTTTTCTCCTAGCCTTCGGTCGAATGACTGGGGGGTGGAGCTAGGGGGGAGCTATATGGACAACTCTGCTGTGTGCTCTCTTTGCCACTTTTTGTAGGGAATGAGAATATCCCACAAGTAAGGATGAATCCGTGGACTGGATACACCGCAAGAGAAAGTAATTTATTAGGTAAGCATAAATTCGGTTTTTTTCTTTCTAATGGAATTGAAGGTCCACAAATTACCTATGGGAATTTAACACCTGGCTCCTAGGAGGAGAGGTATAGACACCCCAGTCAAAGCATTTAAAGGACAGTCAACATCAGAATTTTTGTTCTAATTTTTGTTTTGAAAGATAATCCCTCCATTATCCATTCCCCAGTTTTGCATAACCAACAGTTATAAATGTACCTATTTTACCTCTGTGATTACCTTGTATCTAAGCCTCTATAAACTGCCCCCTTATTTCAGTTATTTTGACAGACTTGCATTTTAGCCAATCATTGCTCACTCTTCATTAAATTGACGTGCATGAGCTCAATGTTATCTATATGAAACACATGAACTAATGCCCGCTAGTGGAAAAATAAATGTCAATGCAATTAGATTAGAGGCAGCCTTCAAGGTCTAAGAAATTAACATATGAACCTCCTAGGTTTAGCTTTCAACTAAGAAAACCAAGAGAACAAAGCAAAATTGGTGATAAAAGTAAATTGGAAAGTTGTTTAAAATTACATGCCCTATTTGAATCCTGAGTTTTTTTTTTGGACTTGGCTGTCCCTTTATGTATCCCTTTCCCTACCCTCCCAGTAATTCTTTGTCTCGTTTACTAGGAGGATGGCAGAGAGTGTGCTCTGATTAAGAATGGTTATATTGATCCCTAAAGGGACAGTCGAGTATAAAAAACCTTTCATGATTTAAATAGGGCATGCAATTTTAAACAACTTTCTAACTTTTATCACCAATTTTGCTTTGGTCTCTTGGTATTCTTAGTTTAACGCTAAACCTAGGAGGTTCATATGCTAATTTCTTAGAACTTGAAGGCCGCCTCTAATCTGAAAGCATTTTGATAGGTTTTCACTACTAGAGGGCGTACATGTGTTTCATATAGATAACATTGAGCTCATGCACGTGAAGCTCCTAGTAGTGAGCACTGATTGGCTAAAATGTCTGTAAAAAGAATTGAATTAAGGTGCAGTTTGCAGAGGCTTAGATACAAGGTAATTACAGAGGTAAAACATATATTATTATAACTGTTGATTATGCAAAACTGGGGAATTGGTAAAGGAATTATGTATCTTTTTAACCTCTTAAGGACCACATTTCCTGACTGTTTGGGACCAGGGCTATTTTTACATTTCTGCTGTTTGTATTTAGCTGTAATTTTCCTCTTACTCATTTACTGTACTTTACTCATTTACTGTACCCACATATGTATACAGTTTTCTTTCTAATGACACGATGAGTCCACGGATCATCTAATTACTATTGGGAATATCACTCCTGCCCTGCAGGAGGCGGCAAAGAGCACCACAGCAAAACTGTTAAATATCACCTCCCTTCCCTCCCCACCCCAGTCATTCTCTTTGCCTGTGTTAGAGCAAGAAAGTGGTAAAGTGTTAGAAAAGATTTTTCAAGCATGATTTTATTATTTTTTTAGTAGTGCAAGATTGATGTGGACTACGGCTACACCCTAGGACAAAGCAGCACAGTCTCTTCAGTAGGGCACTTGTGGGACATAATTCTCACTGCGCCTCCCATGTAATTTATGCTGCCCTAATCATGATAGCCTGAGTAAGATTACTCACTCTTTATCTTTTTCTCCACAGGTCTATGTGAGGGAATGGACCTCTCAAATCTAGTGAGCTTGCCTTGCTGTCGGGCAGATTTGTGAGGTAAGTGCTGACTTTGTTATTTCTGGGAAAGGAAGAAAGACACTCAGAAAAAGTGGGCACTTTATTTGAGTACAATGTGTGTATTATGAGGCACTTTATTATAAAAGGGACACTTAAACTCTCCTATAATGGAGAGTAATTATAAGACAGCCGTTTTTCTCCCGGCGGTTAAACTTTAATACAAAATGCCGACCGGGAGATTGTTTGGGGGGCGCCCACGATGGGCGGAGCTATGTGAGGCGGCAAGCTGTATTGCGCGCCACTTTTACTTTACTTCCATGTGCAGAGGGAAATCTCAGATTTGGACAGTGTAATTCCTCCTGCTGATACTGAAGTTGTATCCTTCAGGTTTATGCTAGAACACCTCCGTTTGATACTTAAGGAGGTTTTAGCTAAATTGGATGACAGCGACACTATGGTCGTAGTTAACCCTAAGAAATCCAGTAAGCTAAACAAATATTTTGATGTACCTTCCTCTGTAGAGGTTTTTCCAGTACCAACTGAGCTTCTGAGATCATTGCTAAGGAATGGGAGAGACTAGGTTTCCCCTTTTCTTCATCTCCTATATTTAAAAAGATGTTTCCCATAGCGGACTCTATCAAGGAGGCTTGGCAAACAGTACCCAAGGTGGAAGGAGCTATTTCCACTCTGGCAAAGATACCTACTATCCCCATAAAGGATAGTTGTGCCTTTAAAGATCCTATGGACAAAAAATTAGAGGGGTTACTCAAGAAGATGTATGTACACCAAGGTTTACAATGGCAACTTGCTGTGTACATTGCTACCGTCACTAGTGCAGCGGCATATTGGTTTGATGCATTGTCTGATGTTATTAGGATAGACACTCCCCTTGATGAGATCCAGGATAGGATAAAAGCCCTTAAGTTGGCTAATTCCTTTATTACTGATGCTTCCCTACACGTTATCAAACTGGGAGCAAAGATTTCAGGTTTTGCTGTACTAGCCTGCAGAGCTTTATGGATAAAACCTTGGTCTATGGATGTGTTATCTAAGTCTAAACTTTTAGGGATTCCTTACAAGGGAAAGACCTTGCTTGGACCCGGTTTGACGGAAATAATCTCTGATATTACGGGAGGAAAGGGTCATCTCCCTCAGGATAAGAGAAGCAAACAAAAGGAACTTAAGTAATTTTCGTTCCTTTTGAAATTTCAAGGGAAATTCTTCCACTTCCTCTTCCAAGCAAGAACAGTCCAAACCTTCCTGGAGACCCAATTAGTCTTGGAACAAGTGAAAACAATCCAAAAAGCCTACTATGGAATCAAAATCAGCATGAAGGGAATGCCTCCGATCCGGGACCGGAATTTGTGGGGGGCAGTCTTTCCTTCGCTCAGGCTTGTGTTCGAGATGTTCAGGATCCCTGGGCAGTGGACATAGTGTCCCAGGGATACAAACTAGAGTTCAAGAATTTTCCTCCCAGAGGCAGGTTTCTGCTTTCAAGATTATCTGTAGACCAGACAAAAAGAGAGGCGTTCTTACACTGTGTACAGGACCTCTCCGACCTGGGAGTGATAGTTCCTGTTCTGATGCAGGAACGGGGCCTGGGGTTTTATTCCAATTTATTTGTGGTTCCCAAAAAGGACACCTTCAGACCTATTTTTGATCTCAAGAGTCTAAACAAATTCCTCAGAGTACCGTCCTTCAAGATGGAAACTATTCGTTCCATTCTTCCTTTGGTCCAAGAGGGTCAATTTATGACCGATGGATTTAAAGGACGCGTACCTGCATGTTCCCATTCACAGGGATCATCACAAGTTTCTAAGGTTTGCATTTCTAGACAAACACTTCCAATTCGTATAAATAAAGAGAGAAGCGCTCAACCTGGAAACGAACAATAGCATAATAGCTTGTTCTATGGCTAGTTACCACCCAAGAAGCAGCCTCTTTTTACTCAACGTGTGCCTTTCACAGAGAAAAACTTTCCTGAAGCATATCAGTCTGATCCTGACTTCACAGTGCAGTCCAGCCCCGAAATACCAGGCAATTCCTCTCTGAACGAGAGAAACAGCAAAACCCCAGACGTACGTTTCGGCCTATTGTGGGCCTCGTCAGTGAGGTGCAGCCATATCCCTCTAGGCACACTGAGCAACGGGTCCACGTCTGGATTCCCGCATCACACTTAGGGAGACTTCCCAAAATGTCAAAATTTGCATAAATAAAAAGAGAGAAGCGCTCAACCTGGAAATGAACAATAGCATAATAGCTTGTTCTATGGCTAGTTACCACCCAAGAAGCAGCCTCTTTTTGCTCAACATGTGCCTTTCACAGAGAAAAACTTTCCTGAAGCATATCAGTCTGATCCTGACTTCACAGTGCAGTCCAGCCCCGAAATACCAGGCAATTCCTCTCTGAACGAGAGAAACCGCAAAACCCCAGACGTACGTTTTGGCCTATTGTGGGCCTCGTCAGTGAGGTGCAGCCATATCCCTCTAGGCACAATTCGTGGCTCTTCCTTTCGGCCTTGCAGCAGCTCCCAGAATTTTCTCAAAGGCTCTGGGATCCCTGTTGGCGGTTTTCCTGTGATCTCACGGATGGAAGGTAAATTTGGAAAAGAGCTCCTTAGTTCCATATACAAGGGTAACCTTCTTGGGAACCATAATAGATTCCCTATCAATGAAGATTTTTCTGACAGAAAAATATCAACTAAATTTGAAGTGTGTTTCAGACCTGGAGTCTTCAGGGGTAATCATGCCAGTTCCTTTTCAGGAACAAGGTTTGGGGTTTTATTTAAATCTATTGTCCCAAAAAAGGAAAATTTATTCAGACCAGTTCTGGATCTGAAAATTTTGAATAGTTATGTAAGAGTACCAATTTTCAAGATGGTGACTATAAGGACTATTCTGCCTTTTGTTCAGCATTATATGTCCACAATAGACTTGCAGGATGCATACCTTCATATTCTGATTTCATCCAGAACATTATCAGTTTCTGAGATTCTCTTTTCTAAACAAGCATTACCAATTTGTTGCTCTTCCATTTGGCCTAGCAACAGCTCCAAGAATCTTTTCAAAGGTTCTGGGTGCCCTACTCTCTGTAATCAGAGAACAGGGTATTGCGGTGTTTCCTTATTTGGACGATATCTTGGTACTAGCTCAGTCTTTACTTACTGCAGAATCTCACACGAATCAACTAGTGTTGTTTCTTCGGAAACATGGTTGGAGGATCAGTTTACCAAAAAGTTTCTTGATTCCTCAGACAAGGGTCACCTTTTTAGGCTTCCAGATAGATTCAGTGTCCATGACTGTCTCTAACAGACAAGAGACGTTTAAAATTATTTGCTGCCTGCCGGCACCTTCAGTCTGTCATTCCCTTCAGTGGCTATGTGCATGGAAGTTTTAGGTCTCATGACTGCAGCATCAACGCGATCCCCTTTGCTCATTTTCACATGAGACCTCTACAGCTTTGTATGCTGAACCAATGGTGCAGGGATTATACAAATATCACAATTAATATCCTTAAATCCCAATGTACGACACTCTGACGTGGTGGATAGATCACCATTGTTTAGTTCAAGGGGCTTCTTTTGTTCGGCCAACCTTGACTGTGATCACAAAAGATGCAAGTCTTTCAGGTTGGGGAGCTGTTTGGGGATCTCTGACAGCACAAGGGATTTGGAAATTTTAAGAGGCGAGATTACCAATAAATATTTTAGAACTCTGTGCAATTCTCAGAGCTCTTCAGTTTTGGCCTCTGTTAAAAAGAGAACCGTTCATTTTTTGGTGGGACTCATTCTCCTAGCTATGAAAGAAGTATCTTGGATACTTGCTTGGGCGGAATCCAGCTCCTGTCTAATCTCTGCGGTGCATATCCAAGGTGTAGACAATTGGGAGGTGGATTATCTCAGCCGCCAGACTTTACATCCAGGGGAGTGGTCTCTCCATCCATATGTATTTTCTCGGATTGTTCAGATGTGGGGTTTTCCAGAGATAGATCTCATGGCCTCTCATCTAAACAAGAAACTTCCCAGATACCTGTCCAGGTCCAGGGATGTTCAGGCGGAAGCAGTGGATGCTCTGACACTTCCTTGGTGTTATCATCCTGCTTACATTTCCCCGCCTCTAGTTCTCCTTCCAAGAGTGATCTCCAAAATCATCATGGAACAATCATTTGTGTTGCTGGTGGCTCCAGCATGGCCTCATAGGTTTTGGTATATGGATCTGGTTTGGATGTCCAGTTGCCCGCCTTGGTCACTTCTGTTACGGTCAGACCTACTATCTCAAGGTCAGTTTTTCCATCAGGATCTCAAATCATTAAATTTGAAGGTATGGAAATTGAACGCTTAGTACTAAGTCATAGAGGTTTCTCTGACTCAGTGATTAATACTATGTTACAAGCTCGTAAATCTGTCTCTAGAATGATTTATTATAGAGTTTGGAAGACTTACATTTCATGGTGTTCTTCTCATAAATTCTCCTGGCATTCTTTTAGAATTCCTAGAATTTTAGTTTCTTCAGGATGGTTTGGATAAGGGATTGTCTGCAAGTTCCTTGAAAGTACAAATCTCCGCTCTTTCTGTTTTATTTCACAGAAAGATTGCTATACTTCCTGATATACACAGTTTTGTACAGGCTTTAGTTCGTATTAAGCCTGTCATTAAATCAATTTCTCCTCCTTGGAGTCTTAATTTGGTTCTGAAGGCTTTATAGGCTCCTCAATTTGAACCTATGCATTATTTTGACATTAAACTACTTTCTTGGAAAGTGTTGTTCCTTTTGGCCATCTCTTCTGCTAGAAGAGTTTCTGAGCTATCTGCTCTTTCTTGTGAGTCTCCTTTTCTGATTTTTTTATCAGGATAATGCAGTTTTGCGGACTTCTTTTTCAATTTTTACCTAAGGTTGTGAATTCTAACAACATTAATAGTGAAATTGTTGTCGCTTCCTTATGTCCTAATCCTAAGAATTCTTTGGAAAGATCCTTACATTCTTTGGATGTGGTAAGAGCTTTGAAATATTATGTGGAAGCTACTAAAGATTTCAGGAAGACTTCCAGTCTATTTGTTTTATTTTCTTGTCCTAGGAAAGGTCAGAAGGCTACTGCTATTTCCTTGGCTTCTTGGTTGAAACTTTTGATTCATCAAGCTTATTGGAGTCGGGTCAGGCCCCGCCTCAGAGCATTACAGCTCATTCTACTAGATCAGTCTCCACTTCGTGGGCTTTTAAGAATGAAGCTTCAGTTGATCAGATTTGCAAAGCGGCAACTTGGTCCTCTTTGCATACATTTACTAAATTCTACCGTTTTGATGTATTTGCTTCTTTGGAAGCAGTTTTTGGTAGAAACGTTCTTCAGGCAGCTGTTTTAGTTTGATTTTTCTGCTTTTGATTTAAGTTTTTTTTCTTTCAATTATGAAAATAAACTTATTTTTTTGGGTTGTGGATTAATGTTTTCAGCGGAAAATTACTGTTTTTATTTTATTCCCTCCCTCTCTAGTGACTCTTGAGTGGAGATCCACATCTTGGGTATTGCTATCCCATACGTCACTAGCTCATGGACTCTTGCCAATTACATGAAAGAAAACATCATTTATGTAAGAACTTACCTGATAAATTAATTTCTTTCATATTGGCAAGAGTCCATGAGGCCCACCCCTTTTTTATGGTGGTTATGATTTTTTGTATAAAGCACAATTATTTCCAAATTTCTTTTATTGATGCTTTCTACTCCTTTCTTTATCACCCCACTGCTTGGCTATTCGTTAAACTGAATTGTGGGTGTGGTGAGGGGTGTATTTATAGGCATTTTGAGGTTTGGGAAACTTTGCCCCTCCTGGTAGGATTGTATATCCCATACGTCACAAGCTCATGGACTCTGGCCAATATGAAAGAAATTAATTTATCAGGTAAGTTCTTACATAAATTATGTTTTTATGCTGCGACATGTGTGATGAGGCTCTGGCAGTTGTTGGAACAGTCAGGTTAACTTTTGGTTTGGATTTTTGCGTGGCCTGTTGGGATTGGCGCACTCTTTCCAGGAGCAGGGGCAGTCCTGCATGGCACACCACGTGGCCGGGTGTGGTCTGATTTCCTCTTTCCTGACCGTGCTGTTTACAGGAGACTAAGCTTTTTTTTGTTTTTCCCCCCCCCTCTGATTTAATTTATTTTTCTCTCTCATTTTCCGGCCCACTGTATCATGTGGCAGGCATCAGCCAATCACAGGCATGTATACGTGAGCTTGTGCACATGCTCGGTTCTTGTTCCCCAGAAAGTGTGTATATAACAAAATTGTGCAAATTTTGATAATGGAAGTAAATTGGAAAGTGTCTTAAAACTGCATGCTTTTTCTGAATCATAAAAGTTTAGTTTCTTTTACAAGATATGACAAGTCCACGGATTTCATCCTTACTTGTGGGATATGTATAGCTCCCCCCCCCCCACTCATTCTCTTTGCCTGTGTTAGTGATAGGAAGAGGTAAAGTGAGGTTTGTGTTTAGATTCTTCAATCAAGAAGTGTTTTTTTTTTTTTTTTTTTTTTAAATGGTGCCAGTGAGTAGTATTTTTCTCAGGGAGAAATAGTCAGTCTATAACTTCCCAAGAGGAGTGGAGACATTTTATTTATTCTGCCCTGATGTTGATGATCTTAGCAAATGTTATCTAAGATCCCTTCTGGTTCCCACAGAACAACTGGAGGTAGTGTAAAGAAAAATCTTCAGTGTGGAGACCGGTGTCATGCTACAAGCAGCATCGAGGCATGTTCAGTCTTTTGTTTCTGGGGAGACTTGTTACATCAGAACAGGCTGACAATATTCCCTAGCTGGGGAAGGGTAATCGGTATACACTATAGGAGTAATGGTGTACCTGGAATTCCCTGTTCTAATTATTTCATAGTGTACTGGTATGTCACTTTAAAAGTTTTTTTATATGTGGGCTGACGCTGGGAGATGCGGTTAGACTGGTGTTAGACTGCTGGTTGACAGGAGATGTTAGACACGGTGATGCGCTTACTGCGCTGTGTGTGTATTTATGGGACACATGGCTAATTTATGGACCGACATGTTTTCTTCTCTACCCATGCGGGTCTCGGTTAAGCTAGTGTTACGCCCACGGTGGGCGGGGCCTCTTTTCGCACGCTCCGTCGCGCAGTGTGATTTCCGGATAGGCAGCAAGGTCCTGAGGCTCCTGTGAGGCCTAGCTCTGTTTGCTAATCGAAAATACAGAGAGGCTGAGAACGTTCCTTCAGGGTGCTCTGGGGGTAGGTAGGCGCTGCAGCAGAGCTGTGGCGAGGTGCAGGGGCCTGATTTAATATGTGATAGATTTGAGAAAATGTTGCTTTGTCAAAATAGATTTAAATTGAGATATAATATACCCTAACTAGCGGTGCAATATTATTAAGCTATTTGGGGCACATAAGACGTTTGTTTCCGAAAACGTTGTTTTGCCTTATAACAGAAAAATTGTTGCATTTTATTATTTAAAGGAGCAGTACATTGTTTAGTTCAAAACATTTTTATATATATTTGACTTCAGAGTGCAATATATCAAGCATTAAACGACTATTATTGCTAGTCTTTTTAACATGTCTGAGCTTGAGGAGACTACTTGTTCTATGTGTTTAGATGCCACTGTGGAACCCCCTCTTACTTTTTGTCCCTCATGTACTGAAAGGGCCTTACAATGTAAAGGGCAGATTTTATTTAAGGAAAGTATGTCTAAGGATGATTCTCAGTCTGAGGAGAATCGGGGTATGCCGCCAAATTTTCCCCAAGCGTCACAACCTATAACGCCCACCCAAGCGTCGCCGGGTACTTCAACCGCGTCTAATTCATTTACTCTGCAAGATATGGCTGCAGTTAGATAATACCTCTAAGGGTAGAGTACATAAGTTGCCAGTGTTACAGGGCAAACGCAGCAGGACAGAAGTCAATTTGCATACTGAGTCCTCTGATGCTTTGTTGGCCATTTCCGATGTACCCTCACAGGGATCTGATTTGGGGATCAGGGAACTTTTGTCTGAGGGGGAACTTTCCGATTCGGGAAGTGTTACCTCAGACTGATTTGGACGTCATGTCCTTTAGATTTAAGCTTGAACACCTCCGCCTTTTACTTCGGTAGATTTTAGCGACTCTGGATGACTGTGACACTACTGTGGTACCACCAGAGAAATTGTGTAAAATGGACAAATATTTAGAGGTACCTGCTTACACTGATTTTTTTTCCGTTTCCTAAGAGAATTTCGGAGATTAAGAGGGAATGGGACAGACCGGGTATCCCGTTCTCACCTTCTCCTAATTTTAAGAAAATATATCCCATATCTGACACTGTGCGGGACTCTTGGCAAACAGTCCCTAGGGAGCTATATCTACCCTGGCTAAACGTACAACTATTCCTATTGAGGACAGTTGTGCTTTCAAAGACCCGATAGATAAGAAATTGGAGGGTGTTGTTTATTCATCAGGGTTTCCTTTTACAACCGACGGCCTGCATTGTACCAGTAACCTCTGTGGCGGCCTTCTGGTTTGATGTCTTGTCTTAGAAGAGTCTCTTAAGACTGAGACTCCTTTAGAAGATATTTTAGATAGAATTAAGGCTCTTAAGCTGGCTAATTCTTTTATTACAGATGCCGCCTTTCAGATTGCCAAATTGGCGGCTAAGAATACTGTATTTGCCATTTTAGTGCGTAGAGCGTTTTGGTTAAAATCTTGGTCTGCTGAGGTGTCATCTAAGTCAAAGCATTTGGCTTTTCCTTTCAAAGGAAAAACCCTATTCGGGCCTGACTTGAAAGAAATCATTTCTGACTTTACGGGAGGTAAGGGTCATCTCCTACCTCAGGATAGAACTGCTAAACAAAATTTCCGTTGCTTTCGGAACTTTAAAGAAGTCCCCTCTTCTTCCGCCAAACAGGAAGGGAATTTTGCTCAGGCCAAGTCCGTCTGGAGACCCAACCAGGCTTGGAACAAGGGTAAACAACCCAAGAAGCCCGCTGCTGCTACCAAAACAGCATAAAGAGGCGGCCCCCGATCCGGGACCAGTCTAGTAGGGGGCAGACTTACTTTCTCTCTTTGCTCAGGCTTGGGTAAGAGATGTTCAGGATCCTTGGACACTTGAAATCGTGTCCCAAGGGTATCAACTGGAATACCAAAATTCCCAAGGGTATCAACTGGAATTCCAAAATTCCCAAGGGGGAGGTTTCTCCTTTCACGATTGTTTGTAGACCAGACAAAAAGAGAGGCGTTCTTACGTTGTGTAAAAGACCTCTCTACTATGGGAGTAATTTGTCCCATTCCAATACTGGAACAGGGACAGGGGTTTTACTCAAATCTTTTCGTGGTCCCCAAAAAAAGAGGGCACGTTTCGTCCTATTTTAGATCTAAAAAGTCTAAACAAGTTTCTCAGAGTCCCATCCTTCAAGATGGAGACTATTCGAACAATTCTGCCGTTGATTCAAGAGGGTCAATATATGACTACCGTGGACTTGAAGGATGCATATCTTCATATTCCTATCCACAAGGATCATCACCAGTTCCTAAGGTTTGCCTTTCTGGACAAACATTTTCAGTTTGTGGATCTTCCCTTCGGGTTGGCCACAGCACCCAGGATCTTCACAATGGTACTAGGGTCACTTCTGGCGGTTCTCAGGCCGCGGTGCATTGCAGTGGCTCTTTATCTGGACGATATTCTGATCCAGGCGTCGTCTTACTATCTGACAAGGTCTCATACAGACATGGTTTTGTCCTTTCTGAGGACTCACGGGTGGAGGGTGAATCTAGAAAAGAGTTAATTCCACAGACAAGGGTTCCCTTCTTGGGAACTCTAATAGATTCCATATTTATGAATTTTCTTGACGGAGGTCAGAAAGTTAAAGATTCTGAATACATGCCAAGCTCTTCAGTCCAATCCTCGGCCATCAGTGGCTCAGTGCATGGAGGTAATTGGATTGATGGTGGCGGCAATTGACATCATTCCGTTTGCTCGTTTTCATCTCAGACCACTACAACTGAGCATGCTCAGGCAGTGGAATGGAGATTATGCAAATTTGTCTCCTCAGATAGATCTGGATCAGGAGACAAGGGACTCTCTTCTTTGGTGGTTGTCACCGGATCATCTGTCCCAAGGGACGTGCTTCCGCAGCCCCTCATGGGTGATAGTGACAACGGAAGCCAGTCTAGTAGGTTGGGGTGCAGTCTGGAATTCCCTGAAGGCTCAGGGTGTGTGGACTCGGTCGGAGTCTCTACTTCCAATCAATATTCTGGAATTGAGAGCAATATTCAATGCACTTCAGGCTTGGCCTCAGTTGGCTTCGGCCAAATTCATTCGCTTTCAGTCGGACAACATCACGACTGTGGCTTACATCAATCATCAGGGAGGAACAAGGAGTTCCTTAGCGATGACAGAAGTATCCAAGATAATTCGGTGGGTGGAGGCTCACTCTTTTTATCTGTCAGCAATCTACATCCCAGGAGTGGACAACTGGGAAGCGGACTTTTTAAGCTGACAGACGTTTCATCCGGGGGAGTGGGAACTCCATCCGGAGGTCTTTGCCACTCTGATCCTCAGATGGGGCAGACCGGAGTTGGATCTGATGGCGTCTCATCAGAATGCCAAGCTTCCAAGATACGGATCCAGGTCAAGGGATCCTCAGGCCGAACTGATAGATGCCTTGGCAGTGCCTTGGTTGTTCAACCTAGCTTATGTGTTTCCACCGTTTGCTCTCCTTCCCCGGGTGATCGCTCGGATCAAACAGGAGAGGGCTTCAGTAATTCTAATCGTGCCTGCGTGGCCTTGCAGGAATTGGTATGCCGATCTAGAGGACATGTCTCCTCTGCCGCCGTGGAAGCTTCCATTGAGTCAGGACCTTCTCATTCAGGGACCCTTCCAACACCCAAATCTAGTTTCTCTGCAACTGACTGCTTGGAGATTGAACGCTTGAGTTTATCTAAGCGGGGGTTCTCTGATTCAGTCATTGATACTTTGATTCAGGCACGTAAGCCTGTCACTATAAAGATCTACCATAAGATATGGCGTAAATATCTTTATTGGTGCGAATCCAAGGGCTACTCATGGAGTAGAGTTAGGATTCCCAGGATCCTATCTTTTCTCCAAGAAGGATTGGAGAAAGGGTTATCAGCAAGTTCCTTAAAGGGACATTATACACATTTTTGCTTTGCATAAATGTTTTGTAGATGATCTCTTTATATAGCCCATAAAGTTTTTTTAAAAAAAATAAATGTATAGTTTTGCTTATTTTTAAATAACATTGCTCTGATTTTCAGACTCCTAACCAAGCCCCAAAGTTTTATGTGAATACCGTCAGCTACCTTCTCCAGCTTGCTCCTGTTTGTGTAAAGGGTCTTTTCATATGCAAAAGGAGGGGGGGGTCTTATTTGCCACTTGCTGTGGGCTTTCCGGCTACCTTTTCAACAGAGCCAAACGGACAGCTTCTAAGTAAGTTTTTAAACGGCTTTATACTGGATTTTTATATCAGTATCTGTGCATCTTATTCTTTATAGTAGTGTCTATTACATGCAGTTATATGAAAATTAGTGTATACTGTCCCTTTAAAGGGACAGATTTCTGCTTTGTCTATTTTACTACACAAGCGTTTGGCAGATGTTCCAGACGTGCAGTCTTTTTGTCAGGCTCTGACCAGAATCAAGCCTGTGTTTAGACCAATTGCTCCACCCTGGAGTTTGAATTTAGTTCTTAATGTTCTTCAAGGGGTTCTGTTCGAACCCATGCATTCCATAGATATTAAGTTGTTATCTTGGAAGGTTTTATTTTTGGTTGCTATTTCTTCTGCTCGTAGAGTTTCTGAGCTTTCAGCATTACAATGTGACTTGCCTTATCTTCCATTCTGATAAGGTGGTTTTACGTACCAAACCTGGTTTCCTTCCTAAGGTTTTTTTCTAATAAGAATATTAATCAGGAAATTGTTGTTCCTTCATTATGTCCGAACCCTTCTTCAAAGATGGAGCGTCTGTTGCATAACTTGGGCGTGGTCTGTGCCCCGAAGTTTTACTTGCAGGCGACTAAGGAATTTAGTCAATCATCCTCATTATTTGTTTTTTTCTGGAAAGCGTAGGGGCCAGAAAGCTACGGCTTCCTCTTTCTTTTTGGCTGAAGAGTATCATCCGTCATACGAGAATGCGGGACAGCAGCCTTCTGAATGTATTACGGTCCATTCTACTAGGGCTGTGGCTTCCTCATGGGCATTTAAAAACGGTGCTTCTGTTGAACAGATTTGCAAGGCTGCAACTTGGTCGTCTCTTCACACTTTTTCCTAATTTTACAAATTTGATACTTTTTGCTTCTTCTGAGGCTGTTTTTTGGAGAAAAGTTCTTCAAGCAGTGGTGTCTTCCGTTTAGGTTCCTTTCTTGTCCTTCCCTTTTATCCGTGTCCTGTAGCTTTGGTATTGTATCCCACAAGTAAGGATGAAATCCGTGGACTCGTCATATCTTGTAAAAAAAAAAAGGAAATTTATGTTTACCTGATAAATATATTTCTTTTACGATATGACGAGTCCATGGCCCACCCTTTCATTTCTAAGACAGGTATTTATTTTTGTTAAACTTCAGTCACCTCTGCAACTTTGGCTTTATTACTTTCTCTTCCTAACTTCGGTCGAATGACTGGAGGGGGAGGGAAGAGAGGAGCTATATATACAGCTCTGCTGTGGTGCTCTTTGCCACTTCCTGCTAACAGGAGGTTTAATCCCACTAGTAAGGATTAAATCCGTGGACTCGTCATATCGTAAAAAAAATGCATTTCCTTTTCTCCAACATTGGTGTGTCCGGTCCACGGCGTCATCCATTACTTGTGGGAAATATTCTCCCCCACAGGGAAAAGCAAGGAGAGCACACAGCAAGAGCTGTCCATATAGCTCCCCCTCTGGCTCCGCCCCCCAGTCATTCTCCTTGCCGCTCTGAACAAGTAGCATCTACCACGGGGATGGCGAGGAGTTTGTGGTGTTAGTTGTGGTTTTTTATTCTTCTATCAAGAGTTTATTTTAAAATAGTGCTGGCTTGTACTATTTACTCTAACAGAAAAGTGATGAAGATTTCTGTTTAAGAGGGCTATGATTTTAGCAGACAGTAACTAAAATCCATTACTGTTATCACGCAGGACTGTTGAAACAAGAGAACTTCAGTTGGGGGTAACAGTTTGCAGACTCATCTGCTTCAGGTATGACTGGTCTCCTTCTAACAACACAGGCTAATGCTAGATGACAGTCATATTTCCCCTCAGGGGAAAAGGTAAGCCATTTTTCTTTCACCTCAGCAAAAAAGATAACAGGCTTCCCCTTTTTGTTTTTTATGCTGGTAGACACTGTTAGGGGCAAAATCGATTGGTTTTTATTACAATATGATACCATTTGAAATATTTTATAAGCTCACATACACTGGGGAACGTTTTTTTATTGATCTGGCATGTTTTAGACACCTAAATCTAGTCAGGAAGGCCCCTTCACTCTAGTGTGCTGAGGGAGGAAGCCTCATTTTGGTGCTTCAGCTGCACAGTTGATTTACAAGGCAGTGCATGCAGATAGGGTCCTGTGGCTCAGAAAGTGACTCCAAAAGGCTTTTTTCTGTGAATGGTGACCCCTAAGGAAGGTAAAAAGCTGCAACAAGTCTGTAGCAGCGATTGTAGTGTATAAAAACGGTTAAATCCAACAATTAGCTCCGGTTTGCTTGTTTTAAGAGCTAGAGTCTCCATATTTGCTGTGCAATACTTTCTAAGCATTAAGACACTGGGGTCCAAATTTCAGAAAAATCGGATATTGCCTTCATAGTTTTTTGAACATTCAGAAATAAATGTGCCATTTTATTATTTAAAGAGACAGTAACGTTTTTGTTTAAAATAGTTTTTATTGCATTGTTTGCCTGCCTAAATCTGTTTAACATGTCTGTTCCATCAGATAACCTATGTTCTGTGTGTATAGAGACAAATGTGGTTCCCCCTTCGAGTGTTTGTGATAATTGCGCCATAGCGTCCAAACAAAATCAGGACAGCTCTGTTATTTTTCATAATGTTGCCCAAGATGATTTATCTAATGAAGATAGTGGGGATAGCTCTACATCCTCTCCTTTTGTGTCTACACCAGCTTTGCCCGCGCAGGCGACACCTAGCGCGCCAGTGCTTATTTCTATGCAACAATTATCAGTGGTAGTGAATAATTCTATAGCAAATCTTTTATCCAAACTGCCAGCTTTTCAGAGAAAGCGTGATTGTTCAGTTTTAAATACAGATAAAAAGGATGAACAATCAGACGCTGACGATGCCTTATCTATTTTACCCTCGCATCAATCGGAATTGGCTGTAAGGGAAGGGCTGTCTGAGGGTGAAATTTCAGATTCAGGAAAAATTTCTCAACAGGCAGAACCTGATCTAGTGGCATTTAAGTTTAAACTAGAACATCTCCGCGCTTTGCTTAAGGAGGTATTAGCTACTCTGGATGACTGTGATTCCATGGTAGTACCAGAGAAGTTGTGCAAATTGGACAAATTT
The DNA here is from genome assembly GCF_027579735.1 of Bombina bombina. NCBI lineage: Eukaryota > Metazoa > Chordata > Amphibia > Anura > Bombinatoridae > Bombina > Bombina bombina. The sequence continues at coordinate 1,338,346,131 of NC_069500.1, read as the reverse complement.
TTAGAGGTCCCAGTGCACGACGACGCTTTTCCAATACCTAAGAGGGTAGCGAACATAGTGGAAAAGGAGTAGGAGAAGCCAGGTGTACCCTTTGCCCCACCTCCTATATTTAAGAAAATGTTTCCCATAGTAGACCCTAGAAGGGACGCATGGCAAACGGTCCCGAAGGTTGAGGGAGCTGTTTCAACACTAGCGAAGCGCACAACTATTCCTATAGAGGACAGCTGCGCTTTCAAAGATCCTATGGATAAAAAATTGGAAGGATTGCTTAAAATGATTTTTGTTCAGCAAGGGTTCATCCTTCAACCAGCTACGTGTGTTATTACTGTCACTTCAGCTGCGTCCTTTTGGTTCGAAGAACTAGAAAGGTCGCTCCAGAAAGAGACTTCCTATGAAGAAGTCATGGACAGAATTCACGCATTAAAGTTAGCTAATTCCTTTATATTGGATGCCGCCTTTCAAATAACGAAATTGGCGGCGGAAAAATTGGTTTTGCTATAGTAGCGCGGAGGGCGCTTTGGCTAAAATCCTGGTCGGCAGATGTGTCGTCCAAGACTAAGTTACTGAATATTCCTTTCAAGGGTAAGACCCTTTTTGGGCCGGAATTGAAGGAAATTATTTCAGACATCACTGGGGGTATGGGCCATGCCCTCCCACAGGATAGGCCTTTTAAGGCTAAGAACAAGTCTAATTTTCGTTCCTTTCGCAATTTCAGGAACGGACCGGCTAATAACTCCACTGCCGCTAGACAAGAAGGTAACGCGGCCCAGCCCAAACCCGCTTGGAAGCCCATGCAAGGCTGGAACAAGGGCAAACAAACCAAGAAACCTGCTGCTGCTACCAAGACAGCATGAAGGGGTAGCCCCCGATCCGGGACCGGATCTGGTAGGGGGCAGACTATCTCTCTTCGCTCAGGCTTGGGCAAGAGATATTCTGGATCCCTGGGCACTAGAGAGAGTTTCCAAGGGATACCTGTTAGAATTCAAGGGACTTCCTCCAAAGGGAAGGTTCCACCTGTCTCGCTTATCTTCAGACCAGATAAAGAAACAGGCATTCTTACATTGTGTAAGAGACCTATCAAAGATGGGAGTGATAAACCCAGTCCCCTCCGGGGAACAAGGTCTAGGTTTTTACTCAAACCTGTTTGTGGTTCCCAAAAAAGAGGGAACTTTCAGGCCAATTCTGGATTTAAAGATATTAAACAAGTTCCTCAGAGTTCCATCCTTCAAGATGGAAACCATTCGGACAATCTTACCGACAATCCAGCAGGGTCAATTTTTGACTACCGTGGATCTAAAGGATGCGTATCTGCATATCCCAATCCACAAATCTCATCATCAGTTCCTGAGGTTTGCCTTTCTGGACAAACATTACCAGTTTGTGGCTCTTCCATTCGGTTTAGCCACCGCTCCCAGAATTTTCACAAAGGTGCTAGGGTCCCTTCTAGCAGTCCTAAGGCCGAGGGGCATCGCTGTAGCACCTTATCTAGACGACATCCTAATCCAAGCGTCGTCCCTTTCCAAAGGGAGGGCTCATACAGACATTGTGTTGGCCTTTCTCAGATCTCACGGGTGGAAGGTGAACATAGAAAAAAGTTCACTGTCACCGTCCACAAGGGTTCCTTTTCTGGGAACAATAATAGATTCTGTGGAAATGAAGATCTTTCTCACAGAAGTCAGAAAGGCAAAGCTTCTAAAAGCTTGTCGAGTTCTTCATTCTATTCCTCAACCCTCCATAGCTCAATGCATGGAAGTAATAGGACTAATGGTCGCAGCAATGGATGTGGTTCCTTTTGCTCGAATTCATCTAAGACCATTACAGCTATGCATGCTCAATCAGTGGAATGGGGACTATACAGACTTGTCTCCCCAAATTCAAGTAGATCAGGTAACCAGGGACTCGCTTCTCTGGTGGTTGACCCAGGATCACCTGTCTCAGGGAATGAGTTTCCGCAGACCGGAGTGGGTCATTGTCACGACCGACGCCAGCCTCTTGGGGTGGGGCGCGGTCTGGGACTCCCTGAAAGCTCAGGGCCTATGGTCGCGGGAAGAGTCGCTTCTCCCGATAAACATTTTGGAACTAAGAGCAATATTCAATGCGCTCCTGGCTTGGCCTCAGCTAGCGGAAGCCAGGTTCATAAGATTTCAGTCGGACAACATAACGACTGTTGCGTACATCAATCATCAGGGGGGAACAAAGAGTTCCCTAGCGATGAAGGAAGTAACCAAGATTATCCAGTGGGCAGAGAATCACTCCTGCCATCTATCTGCTATTCACATCCCAGGAGTAGACAACTGGGAGGCGGACTATTTGAGTCGTCAGACTTTCCATCCGGGGGAGTGGGAACTCCACCCGGAGGTCTTTGCTCAGTTAACCCAATTATGGGGCATTCCAGACATGGATCTAATGGCGTCCCGTCAGAACTTCAAGATTCCTTGCTATGGGTCCAGATCCAGGGATCCCAAGGCAACTCTAGTGGATGCATTAGTGGCGCCTTGGTCGTTCAACCTAGCGTATGTGTTTCCACCGTTTTCTCTCCTTCCCAGGCTCATAGCCAGGATCAAACAGGAGAAGGCCTCGGTGATCCTGATAGCTCCTGCATGGCCACGCAGGACTTGGTATGCAGACCTGGTGAATATGTCATCGGCTCCACCATGGAAGCTACCTTTTGAGACAGGATCTTCTAGTACAAGGTCCATTCGAACATCCAAATCTAGTTTCTCTGCAGCTGACTGCTTGGAAATTGAACGCTTGATTTTATCCAAGCGTGGGTTTTCAAATTCTGTGATAGATACTCTGGTCCAAGCCAGAAAACCTGTGACTAGAAAGATTTACCATAAAATATGGAAAAGATATATCTGTTGTTGTGAATCCAAAGGATTCTCCTGGAGTAAGATTAAAATTCCAAAGATTCTCTCCTTTCTCCAAGAAGGTTTGGATAAAGGGTTGTCAGCTAGTTCTCTAAAAGGACAGATTTCTGCATTATCCGTCTTGTTGCACAAACGACTGGCAGCTTTGCCAGATGTACAAGCTTTTGTTCAGGCTTTGGTTAGAATCAAGCCTGTTTACAGACCCATGACTCCTCCTTGGAGTCTAAATTTAGTTCTTTCAGTTCTTCAAGGGGTTCCGTTTGAACCTTTACATTCCATAGATATTAAGTTATTATCTTGGAAAGTTCTGTTTTTGGTTGCTATTTCTTCTGCTAGAAGAGTTTCTGAATTATCTGCTTTGCAGTGTAATCCACCATATCTGGTTTTTCATTCAGATAAGGTTGTTTTGCGTACTAAGCTTGGTTTTCTTCCAAAAGTTGTTTCCAACAAGAACATCAACCAGGAAATAGTTGTTCCTTCTTTGTGTCCGAATCCAGTTTCAAAGAAGGAACGTTTATTACACAATTTAGATGTTGTTCGTGCTTTAAAGTTCTATTTAGAAGCAACAAAAGATTTTAGACAAACCTCATCTTTGTTTGTCGTTTACTCTGGTAAGAGGAGAGGTCAAAAAGCTACTGCTACCTCTCTCTTTTTCTGGCTGAAAAGCATTATCCGCTTGGCTTATGAGACTGCCGGACGGCAGCCTCCTGACCGTATCACAGCTCACTCTACTAGGGCTGTGGCTTCCTCATGGGCCTACAAGAACGAGGCTTCTGTTAACCAGATATGTAAGGCAGCAACTTGGTCTTCTCTGCACACTTTTGCCAAATTCTACAAATTTGATACTTTTGCTTCTTCGGAGGCTATTTTTGGGAGAAAGGTTCTGCAAGCCTTCCGTTTAGGTAACCTGAATTGCTCCCTCCCTTCATCCGTGTCCTAAAGCTTTGGTATTGGTTCCCACAAGTAAGGATGACACTGTGGACCGGACACACCAATGTTGGAGAAAACAGAATTTATGCTTACCTGATAAATTACTTTCTCCAACGGTGTGTCCAGTCCACGGCCCGCCCTGGTTTTTTAATCAGGTTGAAAAAATTTTCTTTATACACTACAGTCACCACGGCACCCTATAGTTTCTCCTTTTTCTCCTAACCGTTGGTCGAATGACTGGGGGGCGGAGCCAGAGGGGGAGCTATATGGACAGCTCTTGCTGTGTGCTCTCCTTGCTTTTCCCTGTGGGGGAGAATATTTCCCACAAGTAATGGATGACGCCGTGGACCGGACACACCGTTGGAGAAAGTAATTTATCAGGTAAGCATAAATTCTGTTTTTACTTGAGTGTCCACAAGGCTTAATGAAGTTTTCAATGTAGAAAAGGTTTGCCATATATATGCATTAGCTATTTTGCTGCTAAATCTGGTACACATTAGAAAAAATAGTTAGAGCTAGGTCTACACACTAGTTAGAGAGCTAGGTTTTCTTTCATGTATGTGGCAAGAGTCCATGAGCTAGTGACTTATGGGATATACATTCCTACCAGGAGGGGGCAAAGTTTCCCAAACCTAAAAATGCCTATAAATACACATCCCACCTCACTCACTCTTCAGTTTACAAACTTTGCCTCCTTGTGGAGGTTATGAAGCAAGATGTGCTTGATTTTCTTCTGTGAAAGGCGCTTCTAAGCATTTTGAAGCCCAATTCCTCTTTGAGTACAGTGTTTGTCTAAGGGATGTGAAGGGAGTATTGCCTGACACCATGTTTTCACCTATGGGAAATCTATTCTAAGGCTCTCTAAGTCGGTTGTTGGGATTCATCTGCTGCCTCCCTTTACAGATCGCCATTATACTCTCCTACCATTACACTCTCCTACCATTACCTCTGATGATATGTTTCAGTACTGGTTTGGCTGTCTGCTGTATGTGGATGGGTGTCTTTTATATAATAAAAGTATATACTTACCATGTAAAACACTCTCAGGTATAGATTGGGCACTTTTTAAGTAAAGTTGTTATATATTGTTTGTATACATGCCTTGAGTCAGTAATTCGGTGCTCTTTTTTTAGCGACTTTATTTGTGGCTAAATATTTGTCAAGGTTGGTAGTCTGTGAAACATACAGGATTTTTTTGGAGCTTGTAATTTAATTCCTAAGTATTATGTTGGTCTCATGGAATGTTGATAATCACATTTTGTGCCGCTATAATATAAGTATCCATTAGGCTTTATTTAGGTATATTTAGTTTTTTTGTATATACAATCAAAATTCTTACCTGCTTTTTAGAGTGATAGGTTGTATTCTAAATCCTCTTCAGCTTAGCATGTTGTGCATGTGATGATGCTTTTTATGTCATAGGATGATTTTAAATTTTCCCGCCAAAATGCAGGTGAAGCTCATCGCATTGCATACACACTGATAACATTTGCATAGATTAAAATAGCTATATTTAATTGGTCAGGGGGTGTGATAATTGATCTTTGTTGTCCAGCCCTTTTAACTGGGAGTTCCAGTGGCATTGAGATTAACAGGTACGGTACAAACTAATAAGTAAAAAAAAAAAAAAAAAACTTTTTATATTGCCAAGTTTGTTTATACATTGATTTTAATTTGTAAGACTGTGTTAATGCAGCTAAGCATTTGCAGCTCTAGTGTGAACTGGTCCTTTTAGACTACTGTTATTACTCCTGAAGTATTTCCTTTTCCTGATGCTATCTCTTATGTGATTGTTAAAGAATGTTCTAAGCCTGGTAACTCCTTTTAACCCCCTTCTAGGTTTAAGACCTCTAGGCTCAGGAGCGATGCTACTAACCTGTCACACTTGAAGGGCCGTGTTCCTGTTCCACGGCGTAGATTCTGGTAAGATCGTTTATTTTTTTATTACATAATGATAACACGGGAGACAGGGTCACAGTGTGACACCTTTTATCCTTAAAGAATCAAGGGTTAATATTCCTAGAAAGGGGATTATTGAACAGGGGTGTTTATACATGATATTATTTGTCATTGCTGCGTTATGTGCGAGATGAGGCTCTGGCACTGTGTGGAACTTTCAGGTGACTTACAGATGTATGGAGCGGCCTTTTTTGGCGCGTTTTCTCCTTAGGCAGGGGCGGTCCTGCCGAGCATTCCATGTGACCGGGTGTGGCTATCTCTTCCTCTGTTGATCAGCGGCGCAGGAGCAAAACGGTTTCTGTAGTCCGGGTCATAGGAGGTGGTGAGTGCCTCGGCCATTGGAGGTTGTAAAGGTGCCTATTAAGTTAAATTAGTTCGTAATAACAGCGCAAGCTATGGAGGACTGACGCGTTAGAAGGTTCTCCCTCTTTAACAAGGTCTCATTCCTGTGTTTGTGAGGAGGTTCTGGTAGATCTACTTTGTTCCACATGCCTTAGTAAAGTTACGACATCTAAAAGCAAACGGATGTCTAGTACTACTGAGCCGTCCACCTCTGAGGGGTCACAGTCACGTGATGTGCGTTCCCTACATCCATCTTCAATTGCACATGCAGCGCCCCAGGGTCCAACCATTACTCCTGCGGGAGAGATTCGTTGGCCGTCAGATTTTGAGGATCAACTGCAAACAGCGGTATTGAAAGTGATCCATGCCTTACCACGTTCTGCTAAGCGCAAGGCGTATGACGAGGCCCACTCCGATTCTTCGGAGGAGGCCCCTTCTGGGTCGGAGTTCGTGTCATCTAAGCCTGACTTTAGGTTTAGGATGGAAAATTTACGCGGTTTGCTGAAACAAGTGCTTGCTAATCTGAAAGTTCCGGAACTGAAACTCCCAGAGGAACCTGCGATTTCTAAGCTTAATAAGGTATATGAGGACAGGGTGGTGCCTCAGGCCTTCCCGGTTCCTTTTAAGATGGCAAATATTATGAATGAATGGGAGCGATTTAGGTAATTCATTTTCCCCTTCTTCCTTTAAGAAACTGTTCCCCATTCCGGACTCTCAGCTTTAGCTGTGGGGTACTGTCCCTAAGGTTGATGGTGCTATCTCCACGCTCGCGAAGCGGACAACTATTCCCCTCGAGGATAGTTTGTCGTTCAAAGAGCCCATGGATAAAAGTTTGAAAACATGTTAAGAAAAATGTTTCAACACACTGGGTCTGTTTTTCAGCCGGCAGCGGCCGTAGCCGTGACATATTGGTGTGAATCCCTGTGTGAAATGGTTTTAGGGGGAAGACTTCCATCAACGAGATACAGGATAAGATTAAGGCGCTGAAGATCGCCAATTCTTTCATGTGTGATGCCAATATGCAAATTATTCGCCTAAACGCTAAGGTTTCAGGTTTTTTCCGTTTTAGCTCATATGGCTCTGTGGCTAAAGTCTTGGTCTGCGGACATGACCCCTAAGTCGAGACTTTTGTCCCTGCCTTTTCAAGGATTCTGTTTGGTCCAGGATTGGATACGATCATGTCCACGGTTACAGGAGGCAAGGGCGCTTTCCTACCACATAAGAAGGCTAAGCTTAAAGGATCTACCTTTCATCCCTTTCGTGTGGACAAGGCCCAGCGCCAGCAGCCTGCCGCGAAAGCGGATCAGTCCAAGGGAACTTGGAAACCGGGTCATGCTTGGAACAAGTCTAAGCAGAGCAAGAAGCCCGCTGAAACAAAATCGGCATGAAGGGGCGGCTCCGGGCCCAGTAGGGGGCATATTGATTCTCAGAAGGCTGGATGCAGGACATTCAGGATCCTTGGGTTCTGGACGTTGTCGCCCAGGGTTACAGGATAGGGTTCAGATCACATCTGCCCAGGGGCAGATTCCTCCTGTCAAACCTGTCTTCAAGACCGGAAAAGAGAGAAGCCTTTCTAGAATGTGTGGGAGATCTCTTCTCTCTAGGTGTTATCGTACCAGTACCCCAAGCAGAGAGGAGTCTAGGGTACTATTCAAATCTTTTTTGTGGTTCCAAAGAAGGAGGGCAGGTTCGATTCTGGACCTAAAGTGTTTAAACAAGTTTCTGAGTGTTCCATTGTTCAAAATGGAAACTATTAGATCTATTTTGCCCCTAGTTCAATAGGGAGCGTTCATGACAACTACCTTCATGTTTCAAATCACAGGGACCACTTCCAGTTCCTAAGATTTGCATTTCTTGACCAACACTTCCAGTTTGTGGCCCTTTCCTTTGGTCTGGCGATGGCCCCGAGAGTCTAAATGAAGGTTCTGGGGGCGCTACTGGCGTTGGCCAGAGGCATTGCCGTGGTGCCCTATCTGGATGATATCCTAGTCCAGGCGCTGTCGCTCAGTCTCGCAGAGGATCATTCAAGGGCGCTTCTTCTTTTGCTCCAATCTCACGGTTGGTAGATCAACTCAGGAATGAGTTCCCAGCAACAGGGTGGAGTTCCTGGGCACTATAATACTCTATGTCCATGAAAATATTTCTCACAGACCATCGACGCCGGAAGATTGTGTCCTCTTGTCTTGCCCTTCAGTACTCCTCAAGCCCCTCGGGGGCTCAGTGTATGGAGGTGTTCGGACTCATGGTCTCCAGCATAGACGTCATTCCATTCGCCAGGTTCCATCTCAGATCTCTTCAATTGTGCATGTTGAGACAGTGGAATGGCGATCTTTCAGATCTGTCACAGCAGATATCCATGGATGCTCTGATTCGGATTTCCCCCCTCTTGGTAGATCCTTCTGGAGCAACCGTCCATGGGGACATCCTTCTTGAGACCATCCTGGGAGATTGTGACCACTGACGTGAGTCTGGTAGGATGGGGAACTCTTTAGGGTGCCAGGATGGCACAAGGAAAATGATCCTGGGAGGAGTCTCTCCTTCCGATAAATATTCTGGAACTTCGAGCAATCTACAATGCTCTGAAGGCATGGCCTTCTCTGGGGGCGTTCAGCTTTATCAGTATCCAGACCGACAACATAACCTTGGTGGTTTACATCAACCATCAGGGGGGTACGAGGGGCTCCCTAGCCATGAGGGAGGTGTCTCGGATATTGGAGTGGGCAGAGTCCCATAGCTGCTCGCTCTGTGATTCACATTCCCGTTGTGGACAACCTGGGAAGCAGGCTTTCTTAGCAGGCAATCCTTCCATCCAAGGGAATGGTCTCTTCACCCCAAAGTGTTTGCGGAGATTTGTCTCAGGTGGGGGATGCCGGAGATAGATCTCATGGCGTCCAGACTCAATTGCAAGCTACCCCGTTATGAGTTGAGGTCCATGGATCCTCAGGCAGAGCTGATAGATGCCTTGGCGGTGCCTTGGGGATTCAGCCTAGCTTACATTTTTCCATCGTTGCCACTTCTACCTCGTGTAGTTGCACAAATCAAACAGGAGCGAGCTTCGGCCATTCTGATTGCTCCTTTGTGGCCGAGGACGTGGTTTGCGGATCTGGTGGGGATGTCATCCTCTCTGCCGTGGAGGTTACCCTGTTGCAGGGATCTGCTGGAACAGGGCCCTTTTTAACTTCAAAATCTAGATTCTCTGAGGCTGACTGTGTGGAGATTGAACGCCTAGTCTTGGCCAAGAGGAGGCTTTTCTGAAAGTGTGATCAATGCTCTAATTCAGGCAAGGAAGCCAGTTACTCATCGCATCTACCATGCAGTGTGGAGGACTTGTCCTGGTGTGAGACGCATGGATATCCTTGGCATAAGGTGAAGGTATCCAGGTTTCTGTCCTTTCTCCAAGACGGTTTGGCGAAGGGTCTTGCCGCTAGTTCCTTAAAGGGACAAATTTCGGCATTATCAGTCTTGTTGCATAGAAGACTTACTGAGTAAGCTGACATCCAATCTTTTGTTCAGGCTCTGTCTAGATTCAGGCCTGTCTTTAGACAGTCTGCTCCCCACTGGAGCTTAATCTTGGTCCTTAAGGTATTGCAGAGGGTTCCATTTGAGCCTATGCATTCCATTGACATTAAGATTCTGTCCTGGAAGGTTCTCTTCCTTTTGGCCATTGCATCGGCACGCAGAGTATCTGAACTGGCTGCCTTGCAATGTGAGCCTCATCTGGTTTTTCATGCAGATAAGGCGGTGCTTCGCACTGGTTTGGGGTTTCTTCCTAAGGTGGTGTCTAATCGTAACATCTATCAGGAAATAGCGGTTCCTTTGTGCCCTAACCCTTCTTCTTCCAAGGATAGGTTACTTCATAATCTGTATGTGGTTCGTGCCCTGAAGTTCTATCTTCATGTTAAGGGATTTCAGACAGTCTACTTATCTTTTTGTGGTGTATTCAGGGAAGCGCAAGGGGCAGAAAGCCTCTTCTTCTTTGTCCTTTTGGTTGAGGAGCTTGATTCGCTTGGCCTATGAGACAGGGGGGCATAAGCCTCCTTAGAGGATCACGGCTCATTCAACTAGAGCTGTGGCTTCGTCTTTGACCTTCAAGAATGAGGCTTCTTATGGAGCAAATTTGTAAGGCGGCTACCTGGTCCTCCTTACACACTTTTACAAAGTTTTACAAATTTGACGTTCTTGCTTCTGCGGAAGCTGTTTTTTGGGGAGAGGTTTTGCAGACTGTGGTGCCCTCAGATTAGGGTCTGCCTTTTTTTCCCTCCCAATTTCATTGTGTCCTCTAAAGCTTGAAGCTTGAGTATAAGTTCCCAACAGTAATGAATGAAGCCGTGGACTCTCCTCCCCTTTAGATGGAAAACATAAATTATGCTTACCTGATAATTTCATTTCCATTGAGGGGAGGAGAGTCCACGGCTCCCGGTCGTATCTCCGATGGGCGGACCTAAATTTAATTCATCTTCTCGCACCATTTATACCCTGATATTTCTCCTACTGTTCCTTGTTCCCTCAGCAGAATGACTGGGGGATGAAGGAAGTGGGGGGAGGTATGTAAGCCTTTGACTGGGGTGTCTTTGCCTCCTCCTGGTGGCCAGGTTCTTAATTTCCAACAGGAATAAATAAAGCTGTGAACTCACCTCCCCTCGATGGAAATTAAATTATCAGGTAAGCATAATTTTGTTTTCTTAGGGGTGTCGAATAGGATTCAAAATAAGACTTCCTTTGGGAAGATTCTTTCTTACTCATGTAACAAAAAAAACAGTAAAAGCTCATCTTTCTGATATGTGTTTCAGATCTAGAACTTTCAGGGGTAATTTTTCCCAGTTCCACAGCAGGAACAAGGATTTGGGGTTTTATTCAAATCTATTCATTGTACCTATGAAGGAAAATTCTTTCAGACTTATTTTTGGATCTGAATACTTTAATGGTTTTGTAAGAGACCCAACTTTCAAGATGGTTACTAAGGACTATTCTGCCTTTTGTTTATCAAGGTCACTTCATGTCTAATAGACTTACAGGGCGCTTACCTTCACAATCAGATTCATCCGGATCACGATTGTTTTCTGAGATTCTCTTTACTAAACAAGCCTTACCAATTTGTCACTCTTTCGTTTGGCCTTGCAACAGCAGCAAGAATATTCTTAATAGTTTTAGGTGCCCTTCTATCTGTAATCGAGAGCAGGGCATTGCGTGTGTTTCCTTATTTGGACGATATCTTGGTACTAGCTAAATCTTTTCATTTAGCAGAATCTCACACGAAACTACTAGTGTGGTTTCTTCAAAGACATGGTTGGAGGATCAATTTACCAAATAGTTTCTTGATTCCTCAGACAAGGGTCACCTTTTTTAGATTTCCAGATAGATTCAGTGTCCATGACTCTTTCTCTGACAGACAAGAGACGAATGAAGTTGGTTTTAGCTTACCTAAACCTTCAGTCTCTATCATTCCCTTCAGAGGCTATGTGCATGGAAGTTTTTAGGTCTCATGACTGCAGCATCGGACGCGATCCCCTTTGCTTGTTTTCATATGAGGCCTCTACAGCTTTGCATGTTGCACCAATGGTGCAGGGATTATACTCGGATATCACAACTGATATACTTAAATCCCAACACTCAACTCTCTCTGACTTGGTGGTTAGACAATCACCTTATTGTTCTAGGGGCCTCCTTTGTCCTTCCTGGACTGTGATCTCAACAGATGCAAGTCTAACAGGTTGGGGAGCTGTCTAGGGTTCTCTGACAGCACCATGGGTTTGGTATCCTCAAAAGGCGAGTTTACCAATCAATATTTTAGAACTCTGTGCTATTTTCAGAGCTCTTCTGGCTTGGCCTCTATTGAAGAGAGGACTTTACTTTTTCAGACAAGCAATATAACAGTGGCATATGTCAATCATCAAGGAGGGACTCGCAATCCTATGAAAGAAGTATCTTGGATACTTTCTTGGGCGGAATCCAACTCTTTTCAAATTTCTGCAATTCATATCCCCTGGGTGTAGACAATTGGGAAGCGGATTATCTCAGCCGTCAATTTACATCCGGGGGAGTGATCTCTCCATCCAGATGTTTTTTCATCTTGTACAGATGTGGGGTCTTCCAAAAATAGATATGATGGCCTCTCGTCTAATCAAGAAGCTTCCCAGATACCTTTCCTGGTCCAAGGATCCTCAGGCGCAGAGAGTGGATGCTTTCGCAGTTCCTTGGTTTTACCAACCTGCTTAAATTTTTCCGCCTCTGGTTCTTCTTTCATGGGTGATCTCCAATATCATAATGGAACAATCTTATGCGTGTCTGATAGCATCTGCATGGCCTCACAGGTTTTGGTATGCGGATCTTGTTCAAATGTCCAGTTTCCATCCTTGGCCACTTCCTTTTAGGCCAGACCTTCTGTCTCGAGGGCCGTTTTTCCATCAGAATCTCAAATCTCTAAATTTGAAGGCATGGAAATTGAACGCTTAGTCATAGAGGTTTCTCTGACTCCGTGATTAGCACTATGATACAACCTCATAAGTCTGTTTCAAGGAAGATTTATTATCGTGTTTGGAAAAAATTTATTTCATGTTGTTCCACCCATAATTATTCTTTGCATTCTTTCAGAATTCCTGTGATTTTACAGTTTCTTCAGGATGGTTTGGATAAAGGGTTGTCTGCAAATACTTTGAAAGGACAATTTCTGCTCTTTCTGTCTTCTTTCATAGAAAGATTGCTAAGCTTCCTGATATTCACTGTTTTGTTCAGGCTTTGTCTTGTATCAAACCTGTTATTAAATATATTTCTCCTCCTTGGAGTCTCAATTTGGTATTGAAGATTTTTACAGGTTTCTCCTTTTTGAACCCATGCATTCTCTGGATATTAAATTACTTTCTTGGAAAGTGTTTTCTTTTGGCTATTTCTTCTGCTTAAGAGTTTCTGAATTGTCTGCTCTCTCTCGTGAGTCTCCTTATCTGATTTTCCATCAGGATAAAGCTGTTTTGCAGACTAAGTTTAAATTTTTGCCTAAAGTTGTGAATTCGAACATTAATAGGGAATTAGTGTTTTATTTCCTTGTGTCCTAATCCTAAGAATACTCTTGAAAGGTCTTTACATTCTTTGGATGTGGTAAGAGCTTTGAAATATTATGTTAAGGCTACTAAAGATTTCAGAAAGACTTCTAGTCTATTTGTTGTTTTTTCTGGTTCCAGGAAAGGTCAGAAAACCTCTACCATTTCTCTAGCGTCTTGGTTGAAACTTTTGATTCACAAAGCTTATTTAGAGGCGGGGCAGTCTCCACCTCAGAGAATTCCTGCTCATTCTACTCAGTTGCCACTTCTTAGTCTTCCAAGAATTAAGCTTCAGTTGATCAAATTTGCAAAGCAGCAACTTGGTCTTCTTTGCATGCATTTACTAAATTTTACCATTTTGATGTAGTTGCTTCTTTGGAAGAAGCCTTTGGTAGAAAGTTTTTTCAGGCAACTGTCTGTTTGATTCTAGTGCCTTTGATTTGAGGTTTTTTTTATATCTTTAATATTTTTATGGATTTAATATTTTTTTGGGATTTAATTTCTCAGCGGATATAGCTGTTTTTATTTCTCTTGTTAAGTGTATCCAGTCCACGGATCATCCATTACTTGTGGGATATTCTCCTTCCCAACAGGAAGTTGCAAGAGGATCACCCACAGCAGAGCTGCTATATAGCTCCTCCCCTCACTGCCATATCCAGTCATTCTCTTGCAACTCTCAACTAAGATGGAGGTCGTAACAGGGTGTTTTATACTTAGTTTATTTCTTCAATCAAAAGTTTGTTATTTTTAAATGGTACCGGAGTGTACTGTTTATCTCAGGCAGTATTTAGAAGAAGAATCTGCCTGCGTTTTCTATGATCTTAGCAGAAGTAACTAAGATCCTTTGCTGTTCTCACATATTCTGAGGAGTGAGGTAACTTCAGAGGGGGAATAGCGTGCAGGTTTTCCTGTAATAAGGTATGTGCAGTTAAAATATTTTTCTAGGGATGGAATTTGCTAGAAAATGCTGCTGATACCGAAGTAATGTAAGTAAAGCCTTAAATGCAGTGATAGCGACTGGTATCAGGCTTATTAATAGAGATACATACTCTTATAAAAGTGTATTTTAAAACGTTTGCTGGCATGTTTAATCGTTTTTTGCATATGTTTGGTGATAAAACTTATTGGGGCCTAGTTTTTTCCACATGGCTGGCTTGAATTTTGCCTAGAAACAGTTCCCTGAGGCTTCCCACTGTTGTAATATGAGTGGGAGGGGCATATTTTGGCGTTTTTTTGCACAGCAAAAATTAGACAGACATCCAGCTTCTTCCTGCATGATCCAGGACTTCTCTGAAGGGCTCAAAAGGCTTCAAAAGTCATATTGAGGGAGGTAAAAAGCCACAGTAGAGCTGTGGCAGTTGTTGTGACTGTTTAAAAAACGTTTTTGTCATTTGTTGTTCCGTTTTTGCTATTAAGGGGTTAATCATCCATTTGCAAGTGGGTGAAATGCTCTGCTAACTTATTACATACACTGTAAAAATTTCGTTAGTGTAACTGCATTTTTTCACTGTTATTTAAAAATTTGGGAAAATTTGTGTTTCTTAAAGGCGCAGTAACGTTTTTTATATTGCTTGTAAACTTGTTTTAAAGTGTTTTCCAAGCTTGCTAGTCTCATTGCTAGTCTGTTTAAACATGACTGACACAGAGGAACCTACTTGTTCATTATGTTTGAAAGCCATGGTGGAGCCCCATAGGAGAATGTGTACTAAATGTATTGATTTCACCTTAAACAGTAAAGATCAGTCTTTATCTATAAAACAATTATCACCAGAGGGTTCTGTCAAGGGGGAAGTTATGCCGACTAACTCTCCCCACGTGTCAGACCCTTCGCCTCCCGCTCAGGGGACGCACGCTAATATGGCGCCAATTACATCAGGGACGCCCATAGCGATTACCTTGCAGGACATGGCTGCAATCATGAATAATACCCTGTCAGAGATATTATCTAGATTGCCTGAATTAAGAGGCAAGCGCGATAGCTCTGGGGTTAGGAGAGATACAGAGCACGCAAATGCTGTTAGAGCCATGTCTGATACTGCGTCACAGTATGCAGAACATGAGGACGGAGAGCTTCAGTCTGGGTGACATCTCTGACTCGGGGAAACCTGATTCAGAGATTTCTAATTTTAAATTTAAGCTTGAGAACCTCCGTGTATTGCTTGGGGAGGTATTAGCTGCTCTGAATGACTGTAACACAGTTGCAATTCCAGAGAAATTGTGTAGGCTGGATAGATACTATGCGGTGCCGGTGTTTACTGACGTTTTTCCTATACCTAAAAGGCTTACAGAAATTATTAGCAAGGAGTGGGATAGACCCGGTGTGCCCTTTTCCCCACCTCCTATATTTAGAAAAATGTTTCCAATAGACGCCACTACACGGGACTTATGGCAGACGGTCCCTAAGGTGGAGGGAGCAGTTTCTACTTTAGCAAAGCGTACCACTATCCCGGTTGAGGACAGTTGTGCTTTTTCAGATCCAATGGATAAAAAATTGGAGGGTTACCTTAAGAAAATGTTTATTCAACAAGGTTTTATTTTACAGCCCCTTGCATGCATTGCGCCTGTCACTGCTGCGGCGGCATTCTGGTTTGAGGCCCTGGAAGAGGCCATCCAGACAGCTCCATTGAATGAAATTGACAAGCTTAGAACGCTTAAGCTAGCTAACTCATTTGTTTCTGATGCCATTGTTCATTTGACTAAACTAACGGCTAAGAATTCCGGATTCGCCATCCAGGCGCGTAGGGCGCTATGGCTCAAATCCTGGTCAGCTGACGTGACTTCAAAGTCTAAATTACTCAACATTCCTTTCAAGGGGCAGACCTTATTCGGGCCTGGCTTGAAGGAAATTATTGCTGACATTACTGGAGGCAAGGGTCATACCCTTCCTCAGGACAGGGCCAAATCAAAGGCCAAACAGTCTAATTTTCGTGCCTTTCGAAATTTCAAGGCAGGAGCAGCATCAACTTCCTCCGCTTCAAAACAAGAGGGAACTGTTGCTCATTCCAGACAGGCCTGGAAACCTAACCAGTCCTGGAACAAGGGCAAGCAGGCCAGAAAGCCTGCTGCTGCCCCCAAGACAGCATGAAGGAACGGCCCCCTATCCGGAAACGGATCTAGTGGGGGGCAGACTTTCTCTCTTCGCCCAGGCGTGGGCAAGAGATGTTCAGGATCCCTGGGCATTGGAGATCATATCTCAGGGAAATCTTCTGGACTTCAAAGCTTCTCCTCCACAAGGGAGATTTCATCTTTCAAGGTTATCAGCAAACCAGATAAAGAAAGAGGCATTCCTAAGCTGTGTGCAAGACCTCCTTCCGCGGACGGAACAAGGACAGGGATTTTATTCAAATCTGTTTGTGGTTCCCAAGAAAGAGGGAACCTTCAGACCAATCTTGGATCTAAAGATCTTAAACAAATTCCTCAGAGTTCCATCATTCAAAATGGAAACTATTCGGACCATCCTACCCATGATCCAAGAGGGTCAGTACATGACCACAGTGGACTTAAAGGATGCCTACCTTCACATACCGATTCACAAAGATCATCATCGGTTCCTAAGGTTTGCCTTTCTAGACAGGCATTACCAATTTGTAGCTCTTCCCTTCGGGTTGGCCACTGCCCCGAGAATTTTTACAAAGGTTCTGGGCTCACTTCTGGCGGTTCTAAGACCGCGAGGCATAGCTGTGGCTCCGTATCTAAACGACATCCTGATACAGGCGTCAAGCTTTCAAATTGCCAAGTCTCATACAGAGATAGTTCTGGCATTTCTGAGGTCGCATGGATGGAAAGTGAACGTGGAAAAGAGTTCTCTATCACCACTCACAAGAGTCTCCTTCCTAGGGACTCTTATAGATTCTGTAAAGATGAAAATTTACCTGACGGAGTCCAGGTTATCAAAACTTCTAAATGCTTGCCGTGTCCTTCATTCCATTCCACGCCCGTCAGTGGCTCAGTGCATGGAAGTAATCGGCTTAATGGTAGCGGCAATGGACATAGTGCCATTTGCGCGCCTGCATCTCAGACCGCTGCAATTATGCATGCTAAGTCAGTGGAATGGGGATTACTCAGATTTGTCCCCTCTACTAAATCTGGATCAAGAGACCAGAGATTCTCTTCTCTGGTGGCTTTCTCGGGTCCATCTGTCCAAGGGTATGACCTTTCGCAGGCCAGATTGGACGATTGTAACAACAGATGCCAGCCTTCTAGGTTGGGGCGCAGTCTGGAACTCCCTGAAGGCTCAGGGATCGTGGACTCAGGAGGAGAAACTCCTCCCAATAAATATTCTGGAGTTAAGAGCAATATTCAATGCTCTTCTAGCTTGGCCTCAGTTAGCAACACTGAGGTTCATCAGATTTCAGTCGGACAACATCACGACTGTGGCTTACATCAACCATCAAGGGGGAACCAGGAGTTCCCTAGCGATGTTAGAAGTCTCAAAGATAATTCGCTGGGCAGAGTCTCACTCTTGCCATCTGTCAGCTATCCATATCCCAGGCGTAGAGAACTGGGAGGCGGATTTTCTAAGTCGTCAGACTTTTCATCCGGGGGAGTGGGAACTCCATCCGGAGGTGTTTGCTCAACTGGTCCATCATTGGGGCAAACCAGAACTGGATCTCATGGCGTCTCGCCAGAACGCCAAGCTTCCTTGTTACGGATACAGGTCCAGGGACCCGGGAGCAACGCTGATAGATGCTCTAGCAGCTCCTTGGTTCTTCAACCTGGCCTATGTGTTTACGCCGTTTCCTCTGCTCCCTCGACTGATTGCCAAAATCAAACAGGAGAGAGCATCGGTGATTCTGATAGCGCCTGCGTGGCCACGCAGGACCTGGTATGCAGACCTAGTGGACATGTCATCTCTTCCACCATGGACTCTGCCTCTGAGGCAGGACCTTCTAATACAAGGTCCTTTCGATCATCCAAATCTAATTTCTCTGAGACTGACTGCATGGAGATTGAACGCTTGATTCTATCAAGGCGTGGCTTCTCAGAGTTAGTCATTGATACCTTAATACAGGCTCGGAAGCCTGTCACCAGGAAAATCTACCATAAGATATGGCGTAAATATCTTTATTGGTGTGAATCCTAGAGTTACTCATGGAGTAAGGTTAGGATTCCTAGGATATTGTCCTTTCTCCAAGAGGGTTTGGACAAAGGCTTATCAGCTAGTTCTTTAAAAGGACAGATCTCTGCTCTGTCCTTTTGCACAAGCGTCTGGCAGAAGTTCCAGACGTCCAGGCATTTTGTCAGGCTTTGGTTAGGATTAAGCCTGTGTTTAAAACTGTTGCTCCCCCGTGGAGCTTAAACTTGGTTCTTAAAGTTCTTCAGGGAGTTCCGTTTGAACCCCTTCATTCCATTGATATTAAACTTTTATCTTGGAAAGTTCTGTTTTTGATGGTTATTTCCTCGGCTCAAAGAGTCTCTGAGTTATCTGCCTTACATTGTGATTCTCCTTATCTGATTTTTCATTCAGACAAGGTAGTTCTGTGTACCAAACCTGGGTTTCTTTCATGTAATTAGCAAGAGTCCATGAGCTAGTGACGTATGGGATATACATTCCTACCAGGAGGGGCAAAGTTTCCCAAACCTCAAAATGCCTATAAATACACCCCTCACCAAACCCACAAATCAGTTTTACAAACTTTGCCTCCCGTGGAGGTGGTGAAGTAAGTTTGTGCTAGATTCTACGTTGATATGCGCTTAGCAGCAGGCTGGAGCCCGGTTTTCCTCTGTGTGCAGTGAATGTCAGAGGGATGTGAAGAGAGTATTGCCTATTTGAATTCAATGATCTCCTTCTACGGGGTCTATTTCATAGGTTCTCTGTTATCGGTCATAGAGATTCATCTCTTACCTCCCTTTTCAGATTGACAATATACTCATATATATACCATTACCTCTACTGATTCTCGTTTCAGTACTGGTTTGGCTTTCTACTATATGTAGATGAGTGTCCTGGGGTAAGTAAGTCTTATTTTTTGTGACACTCTAAGCTATGGTTGGGCACTTTTATATAAAGTTCTAAATATATGTGTTTAAACATTTATTTGCCTTGATTCAGGACGTTCAATATTCCTTATTTCAGACAGTCAGTTTCATTATTTGGGATAATGCATATGAATTATCAATTTTTTCTTGCCTTAAAAATTTGACTTTTTTCCTGTGGGCTGTTAGGCTCGCGGGGGCTGAAAATGCTTCATTTTATTGCGTCATTTTTGGCGCAGACTTTTTTGGCGCAAATTTTTTCTTTGTCATTTCCGGCGTCATACGTGTCGCCGGAAGTTGCGTCATGTTTTTGATTTTTGCGCCAAAAATGTCGGCGTCACCGGATGCGGCGTCATTTGGCGCCAAAAAGCATTTAGGCGCCAAATAATGTGGGCGTAATTTTTTGGCGCTAAAAAATTTGGGCGTCATTATTGTCTCCACATTATTTCAGTCTAGTTGTTTATTGCTTCTGGTTGCTAGAAGCTTGTTCATTGGCATTTTTTCCCATTCCTGAAACTGTCATTTAAGGAATTTGATCAATTTTGCTTTATATGTTGTTTTTTCTATTACATATTGCAAGATGTCTCAGATTGACCCTGAATCAGAAGCTACTTCTGGAAATTCGCTGCCTGATGCTGGATCTACCAAAGTTAAGTGTATTTGCTGTAAACTTGTGGTAACTGTTCCTCCGGTTGTTGTTTGTGATGAATGTCATGATAAACTTGCTAATGCAGATAACATTTCCTTTAGTAATGTTCCATTACCTGTTGCTGTTCCATCAACATCTAATACTCAGGGTGTTCCTGTTAATATAAGAGATTTTGTGTCTAAATCTATTAAGAAGGCTATGTCTGTTATTCCTCCTAGTAAACGTAAAAAGTCTTAAAACTTCTCATTTTCCAGATGATCTTTTAAATGAACATCATCATTCTGATTCTGTTTCTGATGATGATTTCTCTAATGGAATTAATTCGTTCCTTACTTAAAGAAGTCTTAATTGCATTAGAAATAGAGGATTCTGGTCCTCTTGTTATTAAATCTAAATGTTTAAACACGGTTTTTAAATCTGAAGTTATTCCGAAGGTTTTTCCCGTCCCTGATGCTATTTCTGAAGTAATTTCCAGGGAATGGAATAATCTGGGTAATTCATTTACTCCTTCTAAACGGTTTAAGAAATTATATCTTGTGCCATCTGACAGATTAGAGTTTTGGGACAAAATCCCTAAGGTTGATGGGGCTATCTCTACTCTTGCTAAACGTACTACTATTCCTACGGCAGATAGTACTTCCTTTAAGGATCCTTTAGATAGGAAAATTGAATCCTTTCTAAGAAAAGCATATTTATGTAAAGGTAATCTTCTTAGACCTGCTATATCTTTGGCGGATGTTGCTGCAGCTTCAACTTTCTGGTTGGAGGCTTTAGCACAACAAGTAACAGATCATAGTTCTCATAGCATTGTTAATCTTCTTCAACATGCTAACAACTTTATTTGTGATGCCATCTTTGACATTATTAGGGTTGATGTCAGGTATATGTCTTTAGCTATTTCTTTCATGTAATTAACAAGAGTCCATGAGCTAGTGACGTATGGGATATACATTCCTACCAGGAGGGGCAAAGTTTCCCAAACCTTAAAATGCCTATAAATACACCCCTCACCACACCCACAAATCAGTTTTACAAACTTTGCCTCCAAGGGAGGTGGTGAAGTAAGTTTGTGCTAGATTCTACGTTGATATGCGCTCCGCAGCAAGTTGGAGCCCGGTTTTCCTCTCAGCGTGCAGTGAATGTCAGAGGGATGTGAAGAGAGTATTGCCTATTGAATGCAGTGATCTCCTTCTACGGGGTCTATTTCATAAGGTTCTCTGTTTTCGGTCGTAGAGATTCATCTCTTACCTCCCTTTTCAGATCGACGATATACTCTTATATTTACCATTTCCTCTACTGATTCTCGTTTCAGTACTGGTTTGGCTTTCTACAAACATGTAGATGAGTGTCCTGGGGTAAGTAAGTCTTATTTTCTGTGACACTCTAAGCTATGGTTGGGCACTTTATTTATAAAGTTCTAAATATATGTATTCAAACATTTATTTGCCTTGACTCAGAATGTTCAACTTTCCTTATTTCCAGACAGTCAGTTTCATATTTGGGATTATGCATTGAATTATCATATTTTTTCTTACCTCAAAAATTTGACTTTTTTTCCCTGTGGGCTGTTAGGCTCGCGGGGGCTGAAAATGCTTCATTTTATTGCGTCATTCTTGGCGCGGACTTTTTTGGCGCAAAAATTCTTTTCCGTTTCCGGCGTCATACGTGTCGCCGGAAGTTGCGTCATTTTTTGACGTTATTTTGCGCCAAAAATGTCGGCGTTCCGGATGTGGCGTCATTTTTGGCGCCAAAAGCATTTAGGCGCCAAATAATGTGGGCGTCTTATTTGGCGCCAAAAAATATGGGCGTCGCTTTTGTCTCCACATTATTTCAGTCTCATTTTTCATTTGCTTCTGGTTGCTAGAAGCTTGATGTTTGGCATTTTTTCCCATTCCTGAAACTGTCTTATAAGGAATTTGATCTATTTTGCTTTATATGTTGTTTTTTCTCTTACATATTGCAAGATGTCTCACGTTGCATCTGAGCCAGAAGATACTACAGGAAAACCACTGCCTGCTGGATCTACCAAAGCTAAGTGTATCTGCTGTAAACTTTTGGTAGCTATTCCTCCAGCTGTTGTTTGTAATAATTGTCATGACAAACTTGTTAAAGCAGATAATATTTCCTTTAGTGATGTACCATTGCCTGTTGCAGTTCCCTCAACATCTAAGGTGCAGAATGTTCCTGATAACATAAGAGATTTTGTTTCTGAATCCATAAAGAAGGCTTTGTCTGTTATTTCTCCTTCTAGTAAACTTAAAAAGTCTTTTAAATCTTCTCTCTCTACAGATGAATTTTTAAATGAACACCATCATTCTGATTCTTTGGACTCTTCTGGTTCAGAGGATTCTATCTCAGAGATTGATGCTGATAAATCTTCATATTTATTTAAGATGGAATTTATTCGCTCTTTACTTAAAGAAGTACTAATTGCTTTAGAAATAGAGGATTCTAGTCCTCTTGATACTAATTCTATACGTTTGGATAAGGTTTTTAAAGCTCCTGCGGTTATTCCAGAAGTCTTTCCTGTTCCTAATGCTATTTCTGCTGTAATTTCCAAGGAATGGGATAAATTGGGTAATTCATTTACTCCTTCTAAACGTTTTAAGCAATTATATCCTGTTCCGCCTGACAGGTTAGAATTTTGGGACAAAATCCCTAAAGTTGATGGGGCTATTTCTACCCTTGCTAAACGTACTACCATTCCTACGTCAGATGGTACCTCGTTTAAGGATCCTTTAGATAGAAAAATTGAATCTTTTCTAAGAAAAGCTTATCTATGTTCAGGTAATCTTCTTAGACCTGCTATATCATTGGCTGATGTTGCTGCAGCTTCAACTTTTTGGTTGGAAACTCTAGCGCAACAAGTAACAAATCGTGATTCTCATGATATTATTATTCTTCTCCAGCATGCTAATAATTTCATCTGTGATGCCATTTTTGATATTATTAGAGTTGATGTTAGGTTTATGTCTCTGGCTATCTTAGCCAGAAGAGCTTTATGGCTTAAGACCTGGAATGCTGATATGGCTTCTAAATCAACTCTACTTTCCATTTCTTTCCAGGGAAACAAATTATTTGGTTCTCAGTTGGATTCTATTATTTCAACTGTTACTGGTGGGAAAGGAACTTTTTTACCACAGGATAAAAAGTCTAAAGGTAAAAACAGGGCTAACAATCGTTTTCGTTCCTTTCGTTTCAACAAAGAACAAAAGCCTGATCCTTCGTCCTCAGGAGCAGTTTCAGTTTGGAAACCATCTCCAGTCTGGAATAAATCCAAGCCTGCTAGAAAGGCAAAGCCTGCTTCTAAGTTCACATGAAGGTACGGCCCTCATTCCAGTTCAGCTGGTAGGGGGCAGGTTACGTTTTTTCAAAGAAATTTGGATCAATTCTGTTCACAATCTTTGGATTCAGAACATTGTTTCAGAAGGGTACAGAATTGGTTTCAAGATGAGACCTCCTGCAAAGAGATTTTTTCTTTCCCATGTCCCAGTAAATCCAGTGAAAGCTCAAGCATTTCTGAATTGTGTTTCAGATCTAGAGTTGGCTGGAGTAATTATGCCAGTTCCAGTTCCGGAACAGGGGATGGGGTTTTATTCAAATCTCTTCATTGTACCAAAGAAGGAGAATTCCTTCAGACCAGTTCTGGATCTAAAATTATTGATTCGTTATGTAAGGATACCAACGTTCAAGATGGTAACTGTAAGGACTATATTGCCTTTTGTTCAGCAAGGGAATTATATGTCCACAATAGATTTACAGGATGCATATCTGCATATTCCGATTCATCCAGATCATTATCAGTTCCTGAGATTCTCTTTTCTAGACAAGCATTACCAATTTGTGGCTCTACCGTTTGGCCTTGCTACAGCTCCAAGAATTTTCACAAAGATTCTCGGTGCCCTTCTGTCTGTAATCAGAGAACAGGGTATTGTGGTATTTCCTTATTTGGACGATATCTTGGTACTTGCTCAGTCTTTACATTTAGCAGAGTCTCATACGAATCGACTTGTGTTGTTTCTTCAAGATCATGGTTGGAGGATCAATTTACCAAAAAGTTCTTTGATTCCTCAAACAAGGGTAACCTTTCTGGGTTTTCAGATAGATTCAGTGTCCATGACTCTGTCTTTAACAGACAAGAGACGTCTAAAATTGATTACAGCTTGTCGAAACCTTCAGTCTTAATCATTCCCTTCGGTAGCCTTATGCATGGAAATTCTAGGTCTTATGACTGCTGCATCGGACGCGATCCCCTTTGCTCGTTTTCACATGCGACCTCTTCAGCTCTGTATGCTGAACCAATGGTGCAGGGATTACACGAAGATATATCAATTAATATCTTTAAAACCGATTGTTCGACACTCTCTAACGTGGTGGACAGATCACCTTCGTTTAATTCAGGGGGCTTCTTTTGTTCTTCCGACCTGGACTGTAATTTCAACAGATGCAAGTCTCACAGGTTGGGGAGCTGTGTGGGGATCTCTGACGGCACAAGGAGTTTGGGAATCTCAGGAGGTGAGATTACCGATCAATATCTTGGAACTCCGTGCAGTTTTCAGAGCTCTTCAGTTTTGGCCTCTTCTGAAGAGAGAATCGTTCATTTGTTTTCAGACAGACAATGTCACAACTGTGGCATACATCAATCATCAAGGAGGGACTCACAGTCCTCTGGCTATGAAAGAAGTATCTCGAATTTTGGTTTGGGCGGAATCCAGCTCCTGTCTAATCTCTGCGGTTCATATCCCAGGTGTAGACAATTGGGAAGCGGATTATCTCAGTCGCCAAACGTTGCATCCGGGCGAATGGTCTCTTCACCCAGAGGTATTTCTTCAGATTGTTCAAATGTGGGGGCTCCCAGAGATAGATCTGATGGCCTCTCATCTAAACAAGAAACTTCCCAGGTATCTGTCCAGATCCCGGGATCCTCAGGCGGAGGCAGTGGATGCATTATCACTTCCTTGGAAGTATCATCCTGCCTATATCTTTCCGCCTCTAGTTCTTCTTCCAAGAGTAATCTCCAAGATTCTGAGGGAATGCTCGTTTGTTCTGCTAATAGCTCCGGCATGGCCTCACAGGTTTTGGTATGCGGATCTTGTCCGGATGGCATCTTGCCAACCATGGACTCTTCCGTTAAGACCAGACCTTCTGTCACAAGGTCCTTTTTTCCATCCGGATCTGAAATCCTTAAATTTAAAGGTATGGAGATTGAACGCTTGATTCTTGGTCAAAGAGGTTTCTCTGACTCCGTGATTAATACTATGTTACAGGCTCGTAAATCTGTATCTCGAGAGATATATTATAGAGTCTGGAAGACTTATATTTCTTGGTGTCTTTCTCATCATTTTTCTTGGCATTCTTTTAGAATACCGAGAATTTTACAGTTTCTTCAGGATGGTTTAGATAAGGGTTTGTCCGCAAGTTCTTTGAAGGACAAATCTCCGCTCTTTCTGTTCTTTTTCACAGAAAGATTGCTATTCTTCCTGATATTCATTGTTTTGTACAAGCTTTGGTTCGTATAAAACCTGTCATTAAGTCAATTTCTCCTCCTTGGAGTTTGAATTTGGTTCTGGGAGCTCTTCAAGCTCCTCCGTTTGAACCTATGCATTCATTGGACATTAAATTACTTTCTTGGAAAGTTTTGTTCCTTTTGGCCATCTCTTCTGCTAGAAGAGTTTCTGAATTATCTGCTCTTTCTTGTGAGTCTCCTTTTCTGATTTTTCATCAGGATAAGGCGGTGTTGCGAACTTCTTTTGAATTTTTACCTAAAGTTGTGAATTCCAACAACATTAGTAGAGAAATTGTGGTTCCTTCATTATGTCCTAATCCTAAGAATTCTAAGGAGAAATCGTTGCATTCTTTGGATGTTGTTAGAGCTTTGAAATATTATGTTGAAGCTACGAAATCTTTCCGTAAGACTTCTAGTCTATTTGTTATCTTTTCCGGTTCTAGGAAAGGCCAGAAAGCTTCTGCCATTTCTTTGGCATCTTGGTTGAAATCTTTAATTCATCTTGCCTATGTTGAGTCGGGTAAAATTCCGCCTCAGAGAATTACAGCTCATTCTACTAGGTCAGTATCTACTTCCTGGGCGTTTAGGAATGAAGCTTCGGTTGACCAGATCTGCAAAGCAGCAACTTGGTCCTCTTTGCATACTTTTACTAAATTCTACCATTTTGATGTATTTTCTTCTTCTGAAGCAGTTTTTGGTAGAAAAGTTCTTCAGGCAGCGGTTTCAGTTTGAATCTTCTGCTTATGTTTTTTGTTAAACTTTATTTTGGGTGTGGATTATTTTCAGCAGGAATTGGCTGTCTTTATTTTATCCCTCCCTCTCTAGTGACTCTTGTGTGGAAAGATCCACATCTTGGGTAGTCATTATCCCATACGTCACTAGCTCATGGACTCTTGTTAATTACATGAAAGAAAACATAATTTATGTAAGAACTTACC
Source organism: Bombina bombina (assembly GCF_027579735.1). NCBI lineage: Eukaryota > Metazoa > Chordata > Amphibia > Anura > Bombinatoridae > Bombina > Bombina bombina. The sequence continues at coordinate 1,338,319,927 of NC_069500.1, read as the reverse complement.
TGATAAATTCATTTCTTTCATATTAACAAGAGTCCATGAGGCCCACCCCTTTTTTGTGGTGGTTATGATTTTTTTGTATAAAGCACAATTATTCCAATTCCTTATTTTATATGCTTCGCACTTTTTTTCTTATCACCCCACTTCTTGGCTATTCGTTAAACTGATTTGTGGGTGTGGTGAGGGGTGTATTTATAGGCATTTTAAGGTTTGGGAAACTTTGCCCCTCCTGGTAGGAATGTATATCCCATACGTCACTAGCTCATGGACTCTTGTTAATATGAAAGAAATGAATTTATCAGGTAAGTTCTTACATAAATTATGTTTTTAGCTAGAAGAGCTTTATGGCTTAAAACTTGGAATGCAGATATGTCTTCTAAGTCAACTTTGCTTTCCCTTTCTTTCCAAGGTAATAAATTGTTTGGTTCACAGTTGGATTCTATTATTTCAACTGTTACTGGGGGGAAAGGAACTTTTTTTACCACAGGATAAAAAATCTAAGGGTAAATATAGGGCTGCTAATCGTTTTCGTTCCTTTCGTCACAATAAGGAACAAAAGCCTGATCCTTCCCCTACAGCAGAGCTTTCTAAACTTTTCATGTTGGTGACACACTTTTTAGACCTAAATCATTTTGCGACACAGTAATTAATTCAGTTGTACTAGCAAACAGGAGGTTAAACTAACTTGTTTTAAGAGATACGGACACATAAATGATATAATAACTAAATGTATTTACAAGTAACAGTATGTGCAAGAATTAAAAAAAAAGTTTAATACCACCAATAGCTACTTACTATTTTAATGGGGTGTATGAGGTTGATAGGATGAAAACAGTTTCTGAATATTTGGTGAAATATTGGCTAAAGAAACTCACATTTCATCATCAAGCATTTTTAAGCTTCCACTTCCTATCCATATATCAGGAGCAGCAATGCACTACTGGGAGCTAGCTGCAATAAAACCCCACTGTGACTTCTGACTTCAGCTCAGCGTTTAAGCTGCCACCCTCAGAGCTCTGAGTCCGATTGACTACTGTCTGCGCTGCAAACACACTGCTGTCCCACTCACAGACTTCACGTGCAGTCAGGAGCCAATGTCCCGCCAAAGCCCCCAGTGGGAATAGTTTCAGTTCCCACTGAGCTGTGCCAATTGGTTTAGATGATCGGTGACCCACTAGGTATCAATCACGTGTCAACCATGTGATATCCGTAGCAGGCAGAAAGACGGAAAATAAAAATGTAAAAATTTTTTGCTGAAGCAGGGACACACATAGACACTGCTGCCGACACACTAGTGTGTCCCGACACACAGTTTGGAAAGCACTGCCCTACAGGAACAGTATCAGTTTGGAAACCATCTCCAGTCTGGAATAAATCCAAGCCTTTTAGAAAGCAAAAGCCAGCTCCCAAGTCCACATGAAGGTGCGGCCCTCATTCCAGCCCAGCTGGTAGGGGGCAGATTACGATTTTTCAAAGAAATTTGGATCAATTCGATTCACAGTCTTTGGATTCAGAACATTGTTTCACAAGGGTACAGAATAGGTTTCAAGATAAGGCCCCCTGCAAGAAGATTTTTTTCTTTCTCGCGTTCCTTTAAATCCAGTGAAGGCTCAAGCGTTTCTGAAATGTTTCAGATCTAGAGTTGGCTGGAGTAATTATGCCAGTTCCAGTTTTGGAACAGGGTCTGGGGTTATACTCAAATCTATTCATTGTACCAAAGGAGAATTCCTTCAGACCAGTTCTGGATCTAAAAATATTGAATCATTATGTAAGAATACCAACATTCAAAATGGTAACTATAAGGACTATTCTGCCTTTTGTTCAGCAAGGGCATTATATGTCCCTAATAGATTTACAGGATGCATATCTGCATATTCTGATTCATCCAGATCACTATCAGTTTCTGAGATTCTCTTTTCTAGACAAGCATTACCAGTTTGTGGCTCTGCCGTTTGGCCTAGCAACAGCTCCAAGGATTTTTACAAAGGTTCTCGGTGCCCTACTATCTGTAATCAGAGAACAGTGTATTGTGGTATTTCCTTATTTGGACGATATTTTGGTACTTGCTCAGTCTTCACATTTAGCAAAATCTCATATGAATCGACTTGTCGTTTCTTCAAGAACATGGTTGGAGGATCAATTTACCAAAGAGTTTGTTGATTCCTCAGACAAGGGTAACCTTTTTAGGTGTCCATGACTCTGTCATTGACAGACAAGAGACGTCTGAAATTGGTTTCAGCTTGTCGAAACCTTCAGTCTCAATCATTCCCTTCGGTAGCCTTATGCATGGAAATTCTAGGTCTTATGACTGCTGCATCGGACGCGATCCCCTTTGCTCGTTTTCACATGCGACCTCTGTATGCTGAACCAGTGGTGCAGGGATTATACAAAGATATCTCAATTAATATCTTTAAAACCGATTGTACGACACTCTCTGACGTGGTGGACAGACCACCATCGTTTAGTTCAGGGGGCTTCTTTTGTTCTTCCGACCTGGACTGTTATCTCAACAGATGCGAGTCTGACAGGTTGGGGAGCTGTATGGGGGTCTCTGACAGCACAGGGGGTTTGGGAATCTCAGGAGGCGAAATTACCAATCAACATTTTGGAACTCCGTGCGATTTTCAGGGCTCTTCAGTCGTGGCCTCTTCTAAAGAGAGTCGTTCATTTGTTTTCAGACTGACAATGTCACAACCGTGGCATATGTCAATCATCAAGGGGGGACTCTCAGTCCTCTGGCCATGAAAGAAGTATCTCGGATACTTACTTGGGCGGAATCCAGCTCCTGTCTAATTTCTGCGGTTCACATCCCAGGTATAGACAATTGGGAAGCGGATTATCTCAGTCGCCAGACGTTACATCCGGGCGAATGGTCTCTTCACCCAGAGGTTTTTCTTCAGATTGTTCAAATCTGGGGTCTTCCAAAAATAGATCTGATGGCTTCTCATCTAAACAAGAAACTTCCCAGGTATCTGTCCAGATCTAGGGATCCTCAGGCGGAGGCAGTGGATGCGTTGTCACTTCCTTGGAAGTATCATCCTGCCTATATTTTTCCGCCTCTAGTTCTTCTTCCAAGAGTGATTTCCAAGATTCTAAAGGAGCGTTTGTTTGTTCTGCTGGTGGCTCCAGCATGGCCTCACTGGTTTTGGTATGCGGATCTTGTTCGGATGGCTTCTTGCCAACCGTGGACTCTTCCGTTAAGACCAGACCTTCTATCGCAAGGTCCTTTTTTCCATCAGGATCTCAAATCCTTAAATTTGAAGGTATGGAGATTGAACGCTTGATTTTCAGTTATAGAGGTTTCTCTGACTCTTTAATTAATACTATGTTACAGGCTCGCAAAGCTGTATCTAGGAAGATATATTATCGAGTCTGGAAGATTTACATTTCTTGGTGATTTTCTCATTTTTCCTGGCATTCTTTTAGAATTCCTAGAATATTACAATAGGATGGTCTGGATAAAGGTTAGTCTGCAAGCTCTTTGAAAGGACAAATTTCTGCTCTTTCTGTGTTTCACAGAAAGATTGCTAATCTTCCTGATATTCATTGTTTTGTTCAGGCTTTGGTTCGTATCAAACCTGTTATTAAGTCTATCTCTCCTCCTTGGAGTTTGAATTTGGTTCTGAGGGCTTTACAAGCTCCTCCGTTTGAACCTATGCATTCTCTGGACATTAAATTACTTTCTTGGAAAGTGTTGTTCCTTTTGGCCATCTCTTCTGCTAGAAGAGTTTCAGAGTTATCTGCTCTTTCTTGTGAAGCTCCTTTTCTGATTTTTCATCAGGATAAGGCGGTGTTGCGAACTTCATTTAAATTTTTACCTAAAGTTGTGAACTCTAACAACATTAGTAGAGAAATTGTGGTTCCTTCATTGTGTCCTAATCCTAAGAATTCTAAGGAAAGATCGTTGCATTCTTTGGATGTAGTTAGAGCTTTGAAATATTATGTTGAAGCTACTAAGGATTTCCGAAAGACTTCTAGTCTATTTGTTATCTTTTCCGGTTCTAGGAAAGGTCAGAAGGCTTCTGCCATTTCTTTGGCATCTTGGTTAAAATCTTTGATTCATCATGCTTATGTCGAGTCGGGTGAAACTCCGCCTCAAAAGATTACAGCTCATTCTACTAGGTCAGTTTCTACTTCCTGGGCGTTTAGGAATGAAGCTTTGGTTGATCAGATCTGCAAAGCAGCCACTTGGTCTTCTTTGCATACTTTTACTAAATTCTACCATTTTGATGTGTTTTCTTCTTCTGAAGCAGTTTTTGGTAGAAAAGTACTTCAGGCAGCTGTTTCAGTTTGATTCTTCTGCTTATAATTTCAGTTTTTTTTCATTATAAGATTTAAACTTTATTTTGGGGGGTGGATTATTTTTTCAGCGGAATTGGCTGTCTTTATTTTATCCCTCCCTCTCTAGTGACTCTTGCGTGGAAGCTCCACATCTTGGATATTTATATCCCATACGTCGCTAGCTCATGGACTCTTGCTAATTACATGAAAGAAAACATAATTTATGTAAGAACTTACCTGATAAATTCATTTCTTTCATATTAGCAAGAGTCCATGAGGCCCACCCCTTTTTGTGGTGGTTATGATTTTTTTGTATAAAGCACAATTGTTCCAATTCCTTATTTTTTATGGTTTCGCACTTTTTTCTTATCACCCCACTTCTTGGCTATTCGTTAAACTGATTTGTGGGTGTGGTGAGGGGTGTATTTATAGGCATTTTGAGGTTTGGGAAACTTTGCCCATCCTGGTAGGATTGTATATCCCATACGTCACTAGCTCATGGACTCTTGCTAATATGAAAGAAATGAATTTATCAGGTAAGTTCTTACATAAATTATGTTTTTTACCTAAGGTGGTTTCTAACAGGAATATCAATCAAGAGATTGTTGTTCCATCATTGTGCCCTAATCCTTCTTCAAAGAAGGAACGTCTTTTGCATAATCTGGACGTAGTCCGTGCCTTGAAGTTTTACTTACAGGCTACTAAAGATTTTCGTCAAACATCTGCCCTGTTTGTCGTTTACTCTGGACAGAGGAGAGGTCAAAAAGCTTAGACAACCTCTCTCTCCTTTTGGCTTCGGAGCATAATACGCTTATCCTATGAGACTGCTGGACAGCAGCCCCCTGAAAGGATTACAGCTCATTCTACTAGAGCTATGGCTTCCACCTGGGCCTTTAAAAATGAGGCCTCTGTTGAACAGATTTGCAAGGCTGCGACTTGGTCTTCGCTTCACACCTTTTCAAAATTTTACAAATTTGACACTTTTGCTTCTTCGGAGGCTGTTTTTGGGAGAAAGGTTCTACCGGCAGTGGTTCCTTCCGTTTAAGTTCCTGCCTTGTCCCTCCCATCATCCGTGTACTTTAGCTTTGGTATTGGTATCCCACGAGTAATGGATGATCCGTGGACTGGATACACTTAACAAGAGAAAACATAATTTATGCTTACCTGATAAATGTATTTCTCTTGTAGTGTATCCAGTCCACGGCCCTCCCTGTCCTTTTAAGGCAGGTCTAAATTTTAATTAAACTACAGTCACCACTGCACCCTATGGTTTCTCCTTTCTCGTCTTGTTTCGGTCGAATGACTGGATATGGCAGTGAGGGGAGGAGCTATATAGCAGCTCTGCTGTGGGTGATCCTCTTGCAACTTCCTGTTGGGAAGGAGAATATCCCACAAGTAATGGATGATCCGTGGACTGGATACACTACAAGAGAAATAAATTTATCAGGTAAGCATAAATTATGTTTTTTTCCCTCTCTCTAGTGAATCGTGAACTTCCACATCTTGTGTATTATATCCCATACGTCACTAGCTCATGGCTCTTGCCACTTAAGAAAGAAAGAAAACATAATTTGATGTAAGAACTTACATGATAAATTAATTTTGTTCATAGTGGCAAGGGTCCATGAGACCCACCCTATTTTTTGGGGGGTTATGATTTTTTGTATAAAGCACATTATTTTTTACAGTTCCTTTTTTGTATGCTTTTTACTCTACTTTTTTCTTTTCTTTTTACACCTCACTACTTGGCTATACGTTAAACTGAGGTGTGAGTGAGGTGGGAGGTGTATTTATAGGCATTTTGAGGTTTGGGAAACTTTGCCCTCTCCTGGTAGGATTGTATATCCCATACGTTACTAGCTCATGGACTCTTGCCACTATGAAAGAAATAAATGTATCAGGTAGGTTCTTACATAAATTATTTATTTCCCCTCACTCTCTACCTAGCCTGCTCACAGCCAGGAAGTCACTGACAGCCCTGGCTTTCTCATGCTGAAGCTCTCTCTGTAATGGGGCTGTGTGTTCTGTGTACAAATCTGCAGCTTCACAGTCACTGCTGTTACTAAACTGAAACAGCAATTAATTTGCTCTGCATTAAAGGGTTTTAAGCAGCATATTATGAGCTGCAAACATCCGCAAAGAAGCCTAAGCTTACTCTGCTGTTTTCCCTTCTGTGTTTGGTAAATCTGTGCTGGAATCTTACTCCTCACCCCTCCTCACTGTTAACCGACATTTTATTTAGCCACTGCACACACCGGACATGAATATCTCTAACACAGCTCTGTGAAACTTGATCCTGAGAGTTTTACAGAGCTGTATGTAAAATATTGATCTCCGGTTGTGCAGAGGCTAAATAAATGCCAGGTAACCGTGAGGAGCCGGTGGGGAGTAAGATCCCAGCACAGATTTACCGAACACAGAAGGGAAAACTGCTCAGTAAGTTTAGGCTGCTTTGTGGATGTTTGCAGCTCTTCATATTTGTGCCCAAAAACTCACAGCTCCATTAAAGTTTCAGCATGAGAAAGCCAGGTTGTCAGATAGTGACTTCCTCCCTATAAGCACGCTAGTTAGGGAGTGAGGGGAAAACCCTTCCTCTCTAACTAGTGTTTACGACATGTATATTCATATGAAGTGAAAGCGCTGCAAGTTTGCCATATAAATACATTAGCTATTTTTCTGCTAATACTGCTATAAATTAGACAAACATTATCTACACTGAAATCTTTATTTAAATAGCCCCAAAAAATGTTTTGGTGTATAATGTCCCTTTAAGTTAAATATAAACTTTGCTTTTATGTTAATAAATATCAGAACATTATATACTATATACTTCGTCTGCATATGAAAAGACTCTTAACAAACAGGTGCAAGCTGGAGTAGGTATACATCAGTATTCTCCTAAAACTTTGGGGCTTGGTTAGGAGTCTGAAAATCAGCGCAATGTTTTTTTTAAAAATAAGCAAAACTATAAATTAAAAAAAAAAATAATAAAGCTGTATAGGCTATATAAATGGATCATCTACAAAACATTTATGCAAAGAAAAATTAAGTGTATAATGTCCCTTTAAAGTGAAATAGATTTCTAGCATTTTTTTCTTTCTTTTAGGTAGTAAATGAACATCCTGATGCGTCAAATGATGAAATTGAAGAATTGCTTGAATCGCAGTGGAATGTGCTCAGTGATAAACAAAAAGCTCGCTATAACACAAAGTTTGCAATTCTTACCTCTCCTAAGCCTGAAGAAGACTCTGGTAAACATAAATCTACATTGTACTGTAAAGGATATTGTCTACTGTAAAAAAAATATACAGTTCTGATCCCCCTTAAGAAGATGACCCCCAGTTACAACTTTTTTTTGGTTTAGGTTAAGTTTTCTTTTCTTTAGGATAAATCATTCTCACAAAAAAATTGCAGATTTACTTCTGATAAGTTAGCCGTGACCAGGGAAATTTAAAACCAATAATCCAGTTTTTAAAATGTAATAGGTCTCCCCATACAGAATATTATTTTTTTTTTAAATGACCTGTATGCAAATTGAGTTTTTTTTTTTTTTTTTTAACCCTTTGAGTGCTAATGACGGCTCTGAGCCGTCACAAATTTTCCCAGTCAGGTGCTTCACGTTTTGCGCGGTGAAGTCACGCGTGATGACGTCACCACACAAATTTATAAAAAAAATTACAATGGACAGTATAGGGAAATGTGGGCATGCTGCTTCTTAGAAGCCTGTATCTCAGGCATCTACGCAGCTACAGACCCCCAAGACCCACCGTTGGAAAAGTATTCGCCTAACCTTTCCAACGGTATAAGTCTTTGGGGGATCTGGAAAAAAAAGTTTTAAAAAAAATATACATACAGATGGCCCTCTGTTTTCAACGGTTCAATTTGCACCGTTTCAGGATAACAACCTTTTTTTCCAGTCATGTGACTGCTATTGAGAAGCAGTGCATTGATTAAAATAGCCAGTAGGTGGAGCTGTCCGCTTGTGTTGCAGCAAAGATATGCAAGCCAAGGAAGCTGAAATTAATCAGTTTAACCAGACCTGAGCTATCGAGCAGCTTGCAAAAGGAACAAGATCTTCCTGTCTATAAATCAGTCCAGATTGGAATGCATAGAAAGAACTGTTTGCAGAAAAATGCAAGTAAAGTCTGTGTTGTGATTGTTTTATTAGGTTTATAATGCTGTTTAGCAAATGTTTTTGTTCATTTAACTTAGTTTAATTATATATTCTGTGTTGTGTGATTATTTTATTAGGTTTATAATGCTGTTTAGCATTTAAAGTCTTCATTTCAAAGCTTTAAAAATAATGTATTAGGTTTTACTTATGCCAATTTTGAGAGGGGCCTGGAACCTAACTCCCTCACTTCCTATTGACTTACATTATAAATAGGGTTTCAATTTACAACGGTTTCGATTTACAACCATTCCTTCTGGAACCTAACCCCGGCGTAAACTGAGGGCTACCTGTATTTTAAAAAATATAAAAAAAATTGTTAAATCCAGCTTAGCACCCAGGTGGGAAATTGCTTAGCACTCAAAGGGTTATAGTCAAATATGAGGCAGCTGGAAGATTAGAGCATATGTATGTGTGTATAATATTTATAATATATATATGTATTGGGGGGGTATATATATATATATATATATATATATATATATATATATATATATACACACACACACACGTATCCAAATTGTTTAAACTATGGTGGAATTTTTCAATACGATCACTAGAACTTTATGCCACCCCAAAGTGTTTATGCAACATGGTTATGTGATATAAATAATTTGGCTGTTTGTTCTTTGGGATTATACAGTGTAGTTTTTGGGTCATTTGTGAAAACGTTATGTATATTTTGATTATGTAGAATTATGCCTCTGCCTCAATTACTAGAATGGATTTTGAAACATTGTTCACCGGTCCTGCAAGTGAAGAAAACAAAAAACAAAAACAATTGTGTGGCCCTTTGTTTGAAAAGGTTGGACACCCCTGGTTTATCCCATGGGGTGCTGGAAGGGTTTAGAACATGGGTGTCAATCCTTTGCAACTGAGGGGCCACATTGGAATATTTCCACTTGCAGGGCCTGTGTCAGAGGTCACGTTGCGGAACACTCTGCAGCCACTGAAAGGCTGTTACGTGCGTATCTACAGGGGGATTGCCCCAGGTAAGTTTTTTTCCTTTTTATTCACCTCAAATTTCTAAATTTAAAAACAAAATTGTGTATTTTGGACTGTATATTTAAACATTCTACTGATATGCTGCTTTAAAAACAAAAACTTCATTTCTCCAACATTGGTGTGTCCGGTCCACGGTGTCATCCTTACTTGTGGGAATATCTCTTCCCCAACAGGAAATGGCAAAGAGTCCCAGCAAAGCTGGCCATATAGTCCCTCCTAGGCTCCGCCCACCCCAGTCATTCTCTTTGCCGTTGCACAGGCAACATCTCCACGGAGATGGTTAAGAGTATGTGGTGTTTAGTTGTAGTTTTTTTTATTCTACTATCAAGAGTTTGTTATTTTAAAATAGTGCTGGTATGTACTATTTACTCTGAAACAGAAAAAGATGAAGATTTCTGTTTGTGAGAGGAAGATGATTTTAGCAGACAGTAACTAAAATCGATTGCTGTTTCCACATAGGACTGTTGAGATGAAGTAACTTCAGTTGGGGGAAACAGTTAGCAGACTTTTCTGCTTAAGGTATGACTAGCCATATTTCTAACAAGACTGTGTAATGCTGGAAGGCTGTCATTTCCCCTCATGGGGACCGGTAAGCCATTTTCTTAGTCTCAAACAGAATAAAGGGCTTAATATGGGCTATAAAACTGGTAGACACTTTTATGGGCTAAATCGATTGCTTTATTTGGACATTTTATACATGTTTATGCTGATAATTCACACTTATAAACTTGGGGAACGTTTTTTAACGTCAGGCACTATGTTAGACACCTTTTCCAGTCAGGAAGGGCCTTCCCAGTTGTAGGCTGAGCCTCATTTTCGTGCCATTACTGCGCAGTTGTTTTTGAGAGCAAGACATGCAGATGCATGTGTGAGGACCTGAAAGTAGTTGGAAAAATTCCTAGAAGGCGTCATTTGGTATCGTTTTCCCCTCTGGGCTTGGTAAAGTCACAGCAAAGGCTGTAGCTGGGACTGTATAGGGGTTAAATCTGTAATCGGTTTCGTTATTTTAAGGGTTAAAGCTCTGAAAATTGGTGTGCAATACTTTTAATGCTTTAAGACACTGGTGAAATTTTGGTAAATTTTGAACAATTCCTTCATATTTTTTCACATATTCAGTAATAAAGTGTGCTCTGTTTAAAATTTAAAGAGACAGTAACGGTTTTGTTTTAAAACGGTTTTTGTGCTTTATTGACAAGTTTAAGCCTGTTTAACATGTCTGTGCCTTCAGATAAGCTATGTTCTATATGTATGAAAGTCAATGTGTCTCCCCCTTCAAAATTGTGTGATAATTGTGCCATAGCGTCCAATCAATGTAAGGACAATACTGTCACAGATAATGAAGTTGCCCAAGATGATTCATCAGATGAAGGGAGTAGACATGGTTCTACATCATCTCCTTCTGTGTCTATACCAGTTTTGCCCACGCAGGAGGCCCCTAGTACTTCTAGTGCGCCAATGCTTATTACCATGCAACAATTGACGGCTGTAATGGATAACTCCATAGCTAATATTTTATCCAAAATGCCTGCATATCAGAGAAAGCGCGATTGCTCTGTTTTAAACACTGAAGAGCAGGAGGGCGCTGATGATAATGGTTCTGTCATACCCTCACACCAATCTGAAGGGGCCATGAGGGGGGGAGGTTTTGTCAGATGGGGAAATTTCAGATTCAGAAAAAATTTCTCAACAGGCTGAACCTGATGTTGTGACATTTAAATTTAAATTAGAACATCTCCGCGCACTGCTTAAGGAGGTGTTATCTACTCTGGATGATTGTGACAACTTGGTCATTCCAGAAAAATTATGCAAGATGGACAAGTTCCTAGAGGTTCCGGTGCACCCCAGCGCTTTTCCTATACCCAAGCGGGTGGCGGACATAGTGAATAAGGAGTGGGAGAAGCCCGGCATACCTTTTGTTCCCCCTCCTATATTTAAGAAATTATTTCCTATGGTCGACCCCAGAAAGGACTTATGGCAGACAGTCCCTAAGGTCGAGGGGGCAGTTTCTACTCTAAACAAGCGCACTACTATTCCTATCGAGGATAGTTGTGCTTTCAAAGATCCTATGGATAAAAAATTGAAGGGTTTGCTTAAAAAGATTTTTGTACAGCAAGGTTACCTTCTACAACCCATTTCGTGCATTGTTCCTGTCACTACAGCAGCGTGGTTCTGGTTCGAGGAACTAGAAAAGTCGCTCAGTAGAGAGACTCCATATGAGGAGGTTATGGACAGAGTTCACGCACTTAAGTTGGCTAACTCTTTTATTTTAGATGCCGCTTTGCAATTAGCTAGATTAGCGGCGAAAAATTCAGGGTTTGCAATTGTGGCGCGCAGAGCGCTTTGGCTAAAGTCTTGGTCAGCGGATGTATCGTCCAAGACAAAATTGCTTAACATCCCCTTCAAGGGTAAAACTCTATTTGGACCAGAATTGAAAGATTATCTCAGACATCACTGGGGGAAAGGGCCACGCCCTCCCACAAGATAGGCCTTTCAAGGCCAAGAATAAGTCTAATTTTCGTTCCTTTCGTAATTTCAGGAACGGACCGGCCTCTAATTCTGCATCCTCTAAGCAAGAGGGTAATGCCTCACAGTCCAAACCAGCCTGGAAACCGATGCAAGGCTGGAACAAGGGTAAGCAGACCAAGAAGCCTGCTACCGCTAACAAAACAGCATGAAGGAGTAGCCCCCGATCCAGGACCGGATCTAGTGGGGACAGACTCTCTCTCTTTGCTCAGGCTTGGGCAAGAGATGTTCAGGATCCCTGGGCGCTAGAAATAGTTTCTCAGGGTTATCTTCTGGAATTCAAGGAACTACCCCCAAGGGGAAGGTTCCACATGTCTCACTTATCCTCAAACCAAATAAAGAGACAGGCGTTCTTACATTGTGTAGAAGACCTGTTAAAGATACACCCAGTTCCAATGACGGAACAAGGAATGGGATTTTACTCAATCTGTTCGTAGTTCCCAAAAAAGAGGGAACCTTCAGACCAATTCTGGATTTAAAGATCCTAAACAAATTTCTCAGGGTACCATCGTTCAAAATGGAAACCATTCGAACGATTCTACCCACTATCCAGGAAGGTCAATGTATGACTACCGTGGATCTAAAGGATGCGTACCTCCATATTCCTATCCACAAAGAACATCATCAGTTCCTATGGTTCGCCTTTCTGGACAAACATTACCAGTTTGTGGCCCTCCCATTCGTATTAGCCACTGCTCCAAGGATTTTCACAAAGGTACTCGGGTCCCTTCTAGCGGTTCTAAGACCGAGGGGCATTGCAGTAGTACCATACTTGGACGACATTCTAATACAATCGTCATCCCTTTCAAAAGCAAAGGCTCATACAGACATCGTTCTGGCCTTTCTCAGATCTCACGGATGGAAGGTGAACATAGAAAAAAGTTCTCTTTCTCCGTCAACGAGAGTTCCCTTCTTGGGAACAATAATAGATTCCTTAGAAATGAGGATTTTTCTGACAGATGTCAGAAAGTCAAAACTTCTAAGCGCTTGTCAAGTTCTTCATTCTGTTCCACGTCCTTCCATAGCTCAGTGCATGGAAGTAGTAGGGTTGATGGTTGCAGCAATGGACATAGTTCCTTTTGCGCAAATTCATCTAAGACCATTACAACTGTGCATGCTGAAACAGTGGAATGGGGACTATACAGACTTGTCTCCAGTGATTCAAGTAGATCAGAAGACCAGAAATTCACTCTGTTGGTGGCTAACCCTGGGCCACCTATCCCAGGGAATGAGCTTCCGCAGACCAGAGTGGGTCATTGTCACGACCGACGCCAGTCTAGTGGGCTGGGGCGCGGTCTGGGAATCCCTGAAAGCTCAGGGTCTATGGTCTCGGGAAGAGTCTCTTCTCCCGATAAACATTCTGGATCTTAGGGCGATATTCAATGCTCTCAGGGCTTGGCCTCAGCTTGCAAAGGCCAGATTCATAAGATTCCAATCAGACAACATGACGACTGTTGCGTATATCAATCATCAGGGGGGAACAAGGCGTTCCCTGGCGATGAAAGAAGTGATCAAAATAATACAATGGGCGGAGGATCACTCCTGCCATCTATCTGCGATCCACATCCCAGGTGTGGAAAACTGGGAAGCGGATTATCTGAGTCGTCAGACATTCCATCCGGGGGAGTGGGAACTCCACCCGGAGATCTTTGCCCAGTTGACTCAATTATGGGGCATTCCAGACATGGATCTGATGGCGTCTCGTCAGAACTTCAAGGTTCCTTGCTACGGGTCCAGATCCAGGGATCCCAAGGCGACTCTAGTGGATGCACTAGTAGCACCTTGGACCTTCAACCTAGCTTATGTGTTTCCACCGTTTCCTCTCATTCCCAGGCTGGTAGCCAGGATCAAACAGGAGAGGGCCTCGGTGATCTTGATAGCTCCTGCGTGGCCACGCAGGACTTGGTATGCAGACCTGGTGAATATGTCATCGGTTCCACCATGGAAGCTACCTTTGAGACAGGACCTTCTTGTTCAGGGTCCATTAGAACATTCAAATCTGGTCTCCCTCCAGCTGACGGCTTGGAGATTGAACGCCTGATTCTATCAAAGTGTGGGTTTTCAGATTCTGTGATAGATACTCTGGTTCAGGCCAGAAAACCGGTAACTAGAAAGATTTACCATAAGATATGGAAAAGATATATCTGCTGGTGTGAATCCAAGGGATTCCCTTGGAATAAGATAAAAATTCCTAAGATTCTTTCCTTTCTGCAAGAAGGTTTGGATAAAGGATTATCTGCAAGTTCTCTAAAGGGACAGATTTCTGCTTTATCTGTCTTACTACACAAACGACTGGCAGCTGTGCCAGATGTTCAAGCATTTGTTCAGGCTCTGGTTAGGATCAAGCCTGTTTACAGACCTTTGACTCCTCCCTGGAGTTTAAATCTAGTTCTTTCAGTTCTTCAAGGGGTTCCGTTTGAACCTCTACATTCCATAGATATTAAGTTATCTTGGAAAGTTTTGTTTTTGGTTGCTATTTCTTCTGCTAGAAGAGTTTCAGTTATCTGCTCTGCAGTGTTCTCCGCCCTATCTGGTGTTCCATGCAGATAAGGTGGTTTTGCGTACTAAGCCTGGTTTTCTTCCAAAGGTTGTTTCTAACAAAAATATTAACCAGGAGATAGTTGTACCTTTTTTGTGTCCGAATCAAGTTTCAAAGAAGGAACGTTTGTTACACAATTTGGACGTAGTCCGTGCTCTGAAATTCTATTTAGAAGCTACAAAAGATTTCAGACAAACATCTTCTCTGTTTGTCGTCTATTCTGGTAAAAGGAGAGGTCAAAAAGCGACTTCTACCTCTTTCCTTTTGGCTTAAAAGCATCATCCGATTGGCTTACGAGACTGCCGGACGGCAGCCTCCTGAAAGAATCACAGCCCACTCCACTAGGGCTGTGGCTTCCACATGGGCCTTCAAGAACGAGGCTTCTGTTGATCAGATATGTAAGGCAGCGACTTGGTCTTCACTGCACACTTTTGCCAAATTTTACAGATTTGATACTTTTGCTTCTTTGGAGGCTATTTTTGGGAGAGAGGTTCTGCAAGCCTTCCGTTTAGGTAACCTGAATTGCTCCCTCCCTTCATCCGTGTCCTAAAGCTTTGGTATTGGTTCCCACAAGTAAGGATGACACCGTGGACCGGACACACCAATGTTGGAGAAAACAGAATTTATGCTTATCTGATAAATTACTTTCTCCAACTGTGTGTCCAGTCCACGGCCCGCCCTGGTTTTTTAATCAGGTCTGATGAATTATTTTCTCTTAACTACAGTCACCACGGTACCATATGGTTTCTCCTATTTTTTCCTCCTGTCAGTCGGTCGAATGACTGGGGTGGGCGGAGCCTAGGAGGGACTATATGGCCAGCTTTGCTGGGACTCTTTGCCATTTCCTGTTGGGGAAGAGATATTCCCACAAGTAAGGATGACGCCGTAGACCGGACACACCGTTGGAGGAAGTAATTTATCAGGTAAGCATAAATTCTGTTTTTGAAGTTTAATTGTATAGTTTAAATTCCTTCTCTATGCCTTCTGGTTTGAACCTGTTTCCAATACAAGAGCAGATTACTCTGCTCTACTCGTGCACAAAAGGGACATGTCTTGTGACACTTCTCCAACTTTGACCGATGGTAGTTTCTCAAACCAACAAGCAGAATTCAAGCAATTTGTGCATGCACTTTTTATTTAGAGCAAACTTGTTGCTTCCAGTAACGTGGTGTTTAAACTGCTTAAAGGGAAAGTATACACTCATTTTCATATAACTGCATGTAATAGACACTACTATAAAGAATAAGATGCACAGATACTGATATAAAAATCCAGTATAAAATGGTTTAAAAATGTACTTAGAAGCTTTCAGTTTAGCTCTGTTGAAAAGGCAGCTGGAAAGCCCACTGCAAGTGGGAAATAAGACACTCCCCCTTCCCCCTTCTTTTGCATATGAAAAGACCCTTTACACAAACAGGAGCAAGCTGGAGAAGGTAGCTGACGGTATTCACATAAAGCTTTGGGGCTTGGTTAGGAGTCTGAAAATCAGAGCAAAAAATAAGCAAAATTATACATTTAAAAAAACCCCCAAAAACTTTATGGGCTTTATAAATAGATCTACAAAACATTTATGCAAAGAAAAAATGAGTGTATAATGGCCCTTTAATTTAACAAAGAAACCAATTTTTAGGAGATAACGTATATAATAAGAAAATAAGGTCTAACTTTTTTTTCTGAGAGAAAAGTTGATAAATTAAATTTTATATATTTTTTTTTACTTTTTTTATAAACGTTTTCCTTATTAGGGGCCTTTTTAAACTTTTTCACTTTTTTTTTTTTTTTTAAAACAGGATTTGAATGAAAGGTTAGGTCAAAACTTTTTTTTTTTTTTTTTTTTTTTAAAAGAGGAAATACCAATTTGTGCACAACTAGTCTGCAGGGAAGCAGCTTACTTGCTGAGAGAAGATCACTGCTACACCTTTCTTGGTGGCCATTGTTTCACAAGCACACACTTTTTTTTCAAGGCTTTAATGTTAAAATACCCTCTCCCAAGCATTGTTTTTGTAGTTTGAAACTAGCTCCCCAAAGGCTAAGGGGAAAGGTTGTAATAGTCTGTGCTTGGGGGGAAAATGCATCTGTCCAAATATCCTCTTGTCTTGTCACTGAAGCAATGACTAATTTTCCTTTGCATGTGTGTTAAAAAAAAGACACAAAAAGAACCCTTCTGTATCTCTCAAGGTGCATCAATGAAGAGCATTGGAGACGCAAAAGTGAACCTGTTCCAGGAGTCGCCAAAGAGGAGATCAAGATCAAGAAGTAATTGAAATTTGTGTACACTAGTTTCTTAGTGGTCCTGAATACGTTCCTGAAATGCCTCTTTCTGAAAATGTTAATCTGTTGTGGATTCCTAAAATTTTAGTATCTAATAGGTGTAGTGATGATTCTTTTTTTTCTTTTTTCTTTTGTCCTTTTCACAGGAAAAACAAACTGCATGTAATGTTAAAAAAAAAAATAAAAAAAAATCATGTATGCTTTGTCATGCAGCAAATACATCTGTCATGTTCCTACCAGTTATAATTCTAATAATTGTTCCCAGCTTCTTGTTAAAATAGATGTTAAACATTATATTGCTAGAGGAACTTTTTGAATTAGCTGTGTCTCCATTATAAGGAGAATATGCAGCCAGTGAATTACTAGTTTTAAAGAAGAACTGTCTTTTATAAATATTAATATATTTTCTTAAAAATGACATTGAGCTTAAGCTTGTTTGTAGATTCCCTTTACTCCCCCCCCCCCCCCCCCCCCCAAACAGCAGCTTTGGCAGCTCCCATGTTTACTTTAAGGAATAGTGCACTGTAAATTTTTTTTTTTTTTTACCTTAATGTGTTTACAATGACTTGTTATACCAGCTGCAGAGTATAAAATGTATGAGAAATTGCTCCGTTTAGGTTTTATATATTCAAAATAGCTATGTTGTTCTTTGAAACCAAAACTTATCAAAATGGGTTGAGCCTGGAGGGAAATAGGATATCTCTCTAGTTTATCACTTTCTGTACACACATGCTTCTTTATATTATCTCTCTAAGCCAAAGCCCAATAATTGAAACAATTGAAAATCAACATACCTCTACCTTCTACTGGGAGTGTAATTTCTTACACTGACTATATTTACACAGGTTTTCTGCAACCTAAACTTAAAGGGACATGATACCCAAACGTTGAAACACTTAAAAGTGATGCAGCATAGCTGTAAAAATCTGACTAGAAAATATTACCTTAAAATCTCTATGTAAAAAAGATATTTTACCTCAAAATGTCCTAAGTATTCACACCCCACTGTAAAGAGATTTAAAGCGGCAAATCAGTATGCCTGTCCTGGGACTTGCCTCATGCACATATTTCATTATTCAGGAAAGTTTTCTATGATATCTCATGAGCTCACAGTGACTGCTGATTGGCTGCTGTTCATTTCTTCCTTTTTGACATGCAGCTGGGCAGTAACTGAAATAACTTTTTACACAGCAGAGGAAATTGTGAGGCCAAATATCTTCCTTTTTTACATTGATATGCTCAGGTGACGCTTTCCTATCAGCTTTTTACAGTTATGCTGTATCATTTTCAAGTGCTTTATCAAATAAGTATTATGCCCCTTTAAAGTATAGTAACATTTATAGCTATTTCAAATGCCGAAAATAAATTGTTTAAAGTCTCCTTTTGCTTTAATGCACTGCAGCAGATTAAATGGGTCACTGGAAACAAATTTAATGTTGAGAAAAAAATAGTTAAACTGTCCCCTTTTAAAGGACCATTAATTTGAGTAGAATTGCATAATAGTCATAATAAAAAGACAGCAAAATAACTGTCTGAATTTTAAAATGAATAGTTTTTTTATTCTGACAAGTTTTAAAGTGAACTTTTTTCCCTGCCCCCTACATCATGCGAAAGGCAGCATGCAATCACAAAATGTGTATACTTTGAACTCGTGCAAATGCTCTGCAGGAGCTGGTGCCTGTGTGCATTTGAAAATGGAAGGACATTTTTTTTCCAATTGCATGCTTTGTATGGATAATGAAAGTTTTAACTTTAACTTTAGTGTCCTTATTGCTTTGGTCTGTTTGCAGCAGCTGATCAGAGAAGATTTACTAATTTGCTTTTAGCTATCCTAAAGCGTTTAGAGACTTAAAGGGACAGTTTACTCAAATAATTTCTCCCCTTTAATTTGTTCCCATTGATCCACTTTACCTGCTGGAGTGTATTAAATTGTTTACAAGTATTTCCATTACCCTTATATTGACATTTAAAATAGTTTATTTTGCCTTTATCCCCACCCATCCTGAAAGTTTTTGCCCTCAAGGCCAAGCTGTGTTAAAACAGCCAGTAGAAGAAATTACACTCCAAGTGGGTTATAAAAGAGATAAGGTAATAAAATGTTAATTTTCCATTGTTCTCTCCAAGTATTGGTGATTGGTTTATAGACAGATATAAGATAAACAAGCAGGTATATGTACACATTGTGATAAAGTAATGAGATCTGATTATACCTACAAGCTCAACCCATTTTATTAGGTTGTGGCTTCAAAACACAAAATCGGCTAATTCATATACACAAATGAGCCTTAAAAAAGCAAATCACATACATTTTATACTCTGCAGCTGGTAAAAAGTAATTAGAAACACATTAAGGGAAAAACAATTTTATAGTATACTGTCCCTGTAAATGATTGAAATTGCTAAAAGTAGTATTAGCCCCTACAGCCAAAAAGACGTACATATACATTGTGTGGTACTTTGGCTATCGTACCGCACAACGTATATGTGCGTATATATATATATATATATATATATATATATATATATATATATATATATATATATATATATATATATATATATGTATATAAATATATTAGGGCTGGGCGATATGGGCAAAAAATGAAAATCGCGATTTTGGACCTAAAAAAATTTGCTATTTCTTTTACAAAGATATGACAAGTCCACGGATTTCATCCTTACTTGTGGGATATTAAGCTCCTGCTAACAGGAAGTGGCAAAGAGCACCAGAGCAGAGCTGTATATATATAGCTCCTCCCCTTCCCCTCCACCCTCAGTCATTCTCTTTGCCTGTGTTATACAAGGAAGATATGGTAAAGTGAGGTGTTAGTTTTAGTTTCTTCAATCACAAAGTTTTTTTATTTTAAATGGTACCGTTGCGTACTATTTTCCTCAGGGGGATATGGAAGAAGATTTCTGCCTGAGGTTTGATGATCTTAGCATTTCTAACTAAGATCCACGCTGGTTCCCACAAAGACTTCTGAATGTAACCTTGAGGCATCTTCAGTGTGGAGACCGGTTTCATGCTACAAGCAGCATTAAGGTATGTGCAGCCTTTTTTTCTGAGGAGACTTGGTGTATCAGAACTGGCTGGCATTATTTCCCTGTATGGGAATGGGTTAAGCAGTAAAACCTATTTTAATAAGAGGGGTGTTACTGGAGTCCCTATTTTATATTTATCATTAGTTGATATTTGGGCATTATGTGACATGGGAGACGATATAAAAAACGATGTTTTATGTTTTTTATTTTTGGCACTTAAAACTTATTGGTTTTATGTTTAAGGGTTATATTGTGTGTGTATTTTTACTTTAGTGCAAAACTGCATTTCCATGTGGTGTTTGGGCCTACTCCAACTTTTGACCTTAAGGGGCAGAGCCTATTTTGGCGCAATTTCTTCAGGCTTAGCAGCAGCAAACAGTAACTCGGTGGCTCCTGGACTGTGTAGCTGGTCTGAAGGGTTGGAAACTTGTTTCGAAGTACCCTGGGGGCAGGTAGGCGCCACATCAGAGCTGTGGCGAGGTGCAGAATGTATTTTTATCTGTTTTGTCTACATGTTGATACAAGTACTTCTAAAGCCTTATTTCTGCCCTTGCTTCTGGGTGCAGTAATTTTTGGATTAACCAACGATATTAAGTTAAATTTGGGAATAATTTAACGTTTTTTGTGCATTTTGGAAAAATTGTAAACTTTTTTTCTTAAAGGCACAGTACACGTTTTTGTCATTTTATTTTATGCTATAAATAAGTGTTTTAAACGACTTTTGTGGTATTACTAGTCTGTTCAACATGTCTGACATTGAGGTTTCTCATTGTTCTATGTGTTCAGAAGCTATTGTGCAACCCCCTCTAACATTATGTAACTTTTGTAAAAAGCATATTTTAAATAAAGTAAGTGTGCCTAAGGATGATTCTCAGTCTGAAGAGAATCAGGATATGCCATCCAATTCTCCCCAAGTGTCACAACCTTTAACACCCACACAAGCGACACCTAGTACTTCTAGTGCGTCCAATTCCTTCTCTCTGCAGGAGATGGCTGCAGTTATGTCAACTACCCTTACAGAGGTATTGTCTAAATTACCAGTCTTACAGGGTAAACGCAGTAGGTCAGGTATTAATGTGAATACTGAATCCTCTGATGCTTTATTAGCGATTTCTGAGTTGGGGATTAGGGAATTACTGTCTCAGGGTGAAATTTCTGATTCAGGGAATGTTTTGCCTCAGACAGATTGGGATGCTATGTCATTTAAAGGGACAGTCAAGTCCAAAAAAAACTTTCATGTTTCAAATAGGGCATGGAATTTTAAACAACTTTCCAATTTACTTTTATCACCAATTTTGCTTTGTTCTTTTGGTATTCTTAGTTGAAAGCTAGACCTAGAAAGGCTCATATGATAATTTCTAAGCCCCTTGAAGGCCGCCTCTAATCACATGCTTTTGTATTTGCTTTTCACAGCGGGGGGGAGCTAGTTCAGGTAATCCCTATAGATAACATTGTGAGCACGCCCGTGGATTGTGGCACACTGCACTAATTGGCTAAAATGAAAGTAAAAAGATAATAAATAAAATGTCATGTGATCAGGGGGCTGTCAGAAGATGTTTAGATACAAGGTAATCACAGAGGTAAAAAGTATATTAATATAACTGTGTTGGTTATGCAAAACTGGGGAATGGTTAATAAAGGAATTATCTTTCATTTTAAACAAAAAAAATTCTGGTGTTGACTGTCCCTTTAAATTTAAGCTTGAACACCTCTGCCTGTTGCTTAGGGAGGTTTTAGCGACTCTGGATGATTGTGATCCTATTGTGATTCCTCTAGAGAAATTGTGTAAAATGGATAAATATTTGGAAGTTCCTACTTACACTGATGTTTTTCCGGTTCCTAAGAGAATTTTGGAAATTATTAGTAAGGAATGGGATAGACCAGGTATTCCGTTTTCTCCCTCTCCTAATTTTAAGAAAATTTTTCCTATATTAGATACCATTCGGGACTCATGGCAAACGGTCCCTAAGGTAGAGGGAGCTATATCTTCCCTAGCTAAGCGTACTACTATACCCATTGAGGACAGTTGTGCTTTCAAGGATCCTATGGATAAGAAATTAGAGGGTCTACTAAAGAAATTATTTGTTAATCAGAGATTTCTTTTACAACCTATGGCTTGCATTGTTCCAGTAACTACTGCAGCAGCTTTTTGGTTTGAGGCTCTAGAAGAGTCTCTTAAGGTTGAGACTCCATTAGATGACATTCTAGATAGAATTAAGGCTCTTAAGCTAGCTAATTCTTTTATTACTAATGCCGCTTTTCAAATTGCTAAATTAGCGGCAAAAATGCAGGATTTGCTATTTTAGCACGTAGAGCATTGCGGCTCAAATCTTGGTCTGCTGATGTGTCATCAAAACATAAGCTTTTAGCTATTCCCTTTAAAGGTAAGACTCTTTTTGGGCCAGAATTGAAGGAGATCATTTCTGATATTACAGGAGGTAAGGGCCATGCCCTACCTCAGGATAGGTCGGTTAAAATGAGGGGTAAACAGAATAATTTTCCTTCCTTTCGGAACTTTAAAGGAGGACCCCCCCCCCCGCTTCTTCTTCTTCTTCCACAAAGCAGCATGAAGGGGTGGCCTCCGATCCGGGACCGGACCTAGTAGGGGGCAGACTTTCTTTCTTTGCTCAGGCTTGGGCAAGTGATGTTCAGGATTCCTGGGCACTAGAAATAGTGACCCACGGTTATCAATTTGAATTCAAGGATTTTCTCCAAGAGGGATATTTCATCTTTCAAAACTATCTGCAAACCAGATAAAGAGAGAGGAGTTCTTACGCTGTGTAAAGGACCTTTTTACTATGGGAGTAATCTGTCCTGTTCCAAAATTGGGACAGGGGTTTTACTCAAACCTATTTGTGGTCCCCAAAAAAGAGGGAACGTTCAGACCCTTTTTGGACCTCAAGTGTCTAAACAAATTTCTAAGAGTTCCATCATTCAAGATGGAGACAATTCGAACGATTTTGCCAATGATCCAGGAGGGTCAATATGACTACCGTGGATTTGAAGGATGCTTACCTTCATGTTCCAATCCACAAAGATCATCATCGGTTTCCTCTCCTCCCACGCGTGATTGCTCGAATCAAACAGGAGAGAGCTTCAGTGATCCTGATAACGCCTGCGTGGCCACGCAGGACTTGGTATGCGGATCTAGTGGACATGTCCTCTCTGCCACCGTGGAAACTTCCGTTGAGTCAGGACCTTCTCATTCAAGGTCCTTTCCAACATCCAAATCTAATTTCTCTGCAACTGACTGCGTGGAGATTGAACGATTGATTTTATCGAAGCGAGGATTCTTTGGTTCAGTTATCAATACTTTGATACAAGCTAGAAAGCCTGTCACTAGAAAAATCTATCATAAGATATGCCGTAAATATCTTTTTGGTGTGAATCCAAGGGTTACTCATGGAGTTAAGTTAGGATTCCTAGGATTTTGTCTTTTCTCCAAGAAGGATTGGAGAAAGGGTTATCAGCAAGTTCCTTAAAGGGACACATTTTAGCTTTGTCAATTCTGTTTCACAAACGTTTGGCAAATGTATCGGATGTTCAGTCTTTTTGTCAGGCTCTATCTAGAATTAAGCCTGTATTTAGACCTATTACTCTTCCCTGGAGTTTGAATTTAGTTCTTAGAGTTCTGCAAGGGGTTCCGTTTGAACCTATGCATTCCATAGATATTAAACTATTATCTTGGAAAGTTATGTTTTTGGTTGCTATTTCTTCTGCTCAAAGAGTTTCTGAGCTTTCAGCATTACAGTGTGATTCGCCTTATCTCATATTTCATTCTGATAAGGTGGTTTTTACGTACCAAACCTGGGTTCCTTCCTAAGGTTGTTTCAAATAAGAATATTAATCAGGAAATTGTTGTTCGTTCCTTGTGTCCTAATCCTTCTAAGAAGGAGCGTCTGTTACATAACTTGGGCGTGGTCCGTGCCTTTAAAGGGACAGTCTAGTATAAATTAAACTTTCATTATTCAGATAGGACTTTTAATTTTAATCAACTTTCCAATTTACTTTTATAATCAAATTTGCTTTTTTCTCTTGGTATTCTTAGTTTAAACTAAACATAGGTAGGCTCATATGCTAATTTCTAAGCCTTTGAGGGCTGCCTCTTATCACATGTTTTTTAAGTCTCTTTTCAACACAAAGAGACAGAAAGCACATGTGGGCCATATAGATAACACTGTGTTCAGGCACAGGGGGTTATTTAAGATTTAGCACAAGACAATACTAAATTTAAGACAATATTAATAAACAGTCACAGTCATGTGATCAGGGGGCTCGAAGAAGGTTTCTAGATACAAGGTAATCACAGAGGTAAAAAGTATATTAATATAACTGTGTTGGGTATGCAAAACTGGGGAATGGGTAATAAAGTGATTATCTATCTTTTAAAACAATAACAATTCTATGGTAGACTGTCCCTTTAAGTTTTACTTACAGGCAACTAAGGATTTCCGTCAATCATCTTCATTATTCATTGTTAATTCTGGAAAGCGTAAGGGTCAGAAAACTACGGCTACCTCTTTCTTTTTGGCTGAGAAGTATCATCCGCCTGGCATATGAGACTGCTGGACAGCAGCCTCCTGAAAGAATTACGGCTCATTCTACTAGGGTTGTGGCTTCCACATGGGCTTTTAAAAACGATGCATCTGTGGAACAGATTTGTAAGGCTGTGACTTGGTCGTCCCTTCACAGTTTTTCCAAATTTGATACTTTTGCTTCTTCTGAGGCTATCTTTGGGAGAAAGGTTCTTCAAGCAGTGGTGCCTTCCGTTTAGGTTTCTGTCTTGTCCCTCCCTTTCCTCCGTGTCCTATTGCTTTGGTATTGGTTTCCCACAAGTAAGGATGAAATCTGTGGACTCGTCATATCTTTGTAAAAGAAAACTAAATTTATGCTTACCTGATAAATTACTTTCTTTTAAGATATGTCGAGTCCACGACCCACCCTGTTCTTTTTAAGACAGTTTTTCTTTATATTTTTGTAAACTTCAGTCACCTCTGCACCTTTTTAGCCTTTCCTTTTTCTCTTCCTATACCTTCGGCCGAATGACTGAGGGTGGAGGGGAAGGGGATGGGCTATATATATATATACAGCTCTGCTGTGGTGCTCTTTGCCACTTCCTGTTAGCAGGAGGTTAATATCCCACAAGTAAGGAGGAAATCCGTGGACTCGTCATATCGTAAAAGAAAGTAATTTATCAGGTAAGCATAAATTTAGTTTTTCTCAAATTCCCAAGATTCCTCTTTAAAAGAAAGCCAAATGACATAAGGAATAAAGGGAGGGGTTCAATGTTTAAAAGTCAATACTTCTTTTATTCAGGAAGTGCTCCGCAATCACTCAAAGTACTCACTTCCCATAACCCCAAGTCAATACTTCAGGGTAACAGCTTACCCTACCCCAGGCATCTGACTCCTGTAATGCCATTTTGTGCGCTGTTGCGTAGAGGGGCTCCATGTCTCAAGGCTTTATGTGGTTCACAATCCACTGGCCCTCCTTTTCGCCTGTTAGCGTCTCCGCTTCTCATGTGGCACACACGGACACTTCCAATGACGTCAGTGTTGGGGGAGGAGGAGTAAAGTTAGGTGACCGGGTGGTGCTACGGAACTCTGCAGGAAGGTAAGGATCAACTGGATAATAGTAGTACTGTAGAAAGCATCGATCCACTCCTTCAATGGGTAAAAATAACACTTTATTCAAAACTTGTTTAAAAGCATAAATGGAAGCTGCAAGAATAGAACATAGCTGCTATGTTCTTTCCTTGGAGCTTCCGTTTATGCTTTTAAACAAGTTTTGAATAAAGTGTTTTTTTACCCATTAAATGAGTGGATCGTTTCATTTTGTTGCTTTCTACAGGCAAATGACATTAGCATATCCTCTGCGGGGAGAGCTTGGGGCCAGCTCAGTGCCTTTACTGAGACCATTGAGTGCTCCATAAGGTTCTGGTTCCGATGTCGGGGTTAGGCTTTCCCCTGTTAGCTCAGCAGATCATGCAGAAGGTGGTCCAGGAGTCCAGATAGCCATAGTGAGAGGGAGAGAAGGTGTTTGCACAGGGAGAGACGGACCCGGGTCACTCAGTAGTGGAGGGCTAGCCTATATGAGCCCCCTCCTGTACGTCATAGAGGGCGGTGCTAAAAATCGCATACTCTTGCGGTTTTCAAATTGCGGTGATTAATCGCGGTTTTAAACCGCATATGCGATTGTGCAGCCCTAAAATATATATATATATATATATATATATATATATATATATATATATATATATATATATATATATATATATATATATATATATATATATATATATATATATATATATATATATATATATATATATATATATATATATATATATATATATATAATATAATTTTTTTTTTTTTCCCCTCTATCTGAGCTTCAGGAAGCTCCAGCAGTCTCAGCTGTTAAGTTACAGCCGATAGCTGGAGTTCCTGAGCTCCAGGCATCTGCCCGCATATGAAACCAGAGTGCGATCGGTGCTCCGGTTTGATATGAGGGCATATGCCAGATCGTTAGACACTGACACTGTGCATGTCACAGTCTAATGATTATCTGCTGATGCCGGTGGGAGGGAACCGGGTAGGCTGCTGGATGGTCCAGCAGCGGAGGTGGAGTGGGATGGGATCTGATATTACCTGCAAGCTGAACCCACTGTTATAGGTTGTGGTTTAAAAGCACAAAACCTAATTCATATACACAAACCTGAAAATGGTATTTCTCATACGTTCTATACTCTGCAGCTGGTATATCAAGAAATTTAAAATTGTTTTTCCCTAATGTATTTTCAAAGAAACTGTCCCTTTAATATTGAGATAGCAGTGTTCTCCCCAGGCTAGGGTTGCCACCTTTTCATAAAAAAAACAGCCATGGTGAGCCAAAAAAGAGGCAGATTCACTCAATGCTGCATGACAGCACAGTGAGTTTCAGTGCTGTGGAGGTTAGCAGGACTCCACATAATACATATATAGGTGTTTATACCCAGTACACCTATATGCATACTACAGTTGGGTAAAACATATATAGGTGAGTATACCCAGTACATGTATATACATATTATAATTAAATACACATACAGTATATAGGTGTGTATACCCAGTACACATATATACATAATATAGTTAAATAATACACACAGGTGTATATACATAATACACCGTTAAATAATACACATATATATAGGTGTGTATAGCCAGTACACGTATATACATAATGCACAGTTAAATAATACACATATAAGGTGTTTTTACCCAGTACACGTATATACAAGAATCGTAAATATAAACAGGACTAGTATATGTATGTCCTCAAATGTATCTGTGCCCGATTACACTCCTATAAGAATACTATATATTTATAATGTCAGACACATACAAAATAGCCAGCCTGAGGTCCCGCCGCCGAAAGATTACTTTTAGACTCACCGGGCAGTGCAGGCACTGATGTCACCAATCTCAATCTCCGATGTCCCTAAAGACGTTCTACGACAGTAAAGCCCTCGGGGTAATTTGATGTCCAGGCTCCCTGACAATCCTGCGCTGCTCCCAGGGTTTGAAATCTCGGAGCGCCAAATACAGTTAACAATTTTTTTTTTTTATTCCTTCTCAGAACCTATTGCGCCAATAACCAATCAGAAAGCAGCAACTCACCAATACCGTCTAATAAACAAATGTTACAAGTGTATGGGCGTGTTCAGTCGCCTGATGCATAGTGCAGATTTAATGCTGACCTTGTGCACTTTGTCACTGATCATCCGTAAAACTGGTTAACTCTCTAGGTGTCAGCTGCTATAGTACTGAATTTAAAATTTTGCATTGCCGGTATATTACTAATGCTGGCACCAACTCCTAATCGCCGATTACCGGCTGGGTGGCAACCCTAGCCCAGGCCCATTTTAATTGTTGCACAACCACTTGATTTTACTGACCTGCTAAAATGTTTGTTGCTCAAATTTATTCTTGAATAAATGTTAATTTGTGCTTTCAATATAATAGAAAATATTACTCTGCCCCCACCCAGATACTTTATAATGCTACACGGCTGCTAACATTTTCTGTAAAGAACGCTGAGATAGTTTATATTGTTTTCATTGTTAATGTAATATTGCTAAATTTGAAATCCAAATAGTATTGAACTATGTGATGTTTGTAAGCAAAGTAAAATAGGTTCAAGAACATAAATGACAAAATATAAAAAGAAATGACTTTTCTTCTTTAAAAACTTTGTGAACATGTTATTTTTCTCTTGTTTGTGATAATCACCCTTTAGTAATGACTCAGTGGCTGTTTTAGCACTTGATGGTATATGTATGGGCACATCTTTGCTTATATTGCATCATTTCATCATAATAAATAAACCATTGCATATGTTTTGTATGAGTACATATAATATGCCTTTATGAATGTGAATTGTTATCCAGCATCTCCTGTATTTAAGAGAGTTGTTCAAGGGTTTTTGGTATTTTTCTTTACTACTTGGGGTACAACATTCACTATTTTTGTTTGTTACATATTAAATATAACACTGAAGAACGAAGAAACCTTTCAAATTTTCTTAAGTATAAGTAAATCTCTCTTTAGTAGTTTCATTGAATAACACACATGGCCAGCAGAATATATAAATAAAAGTACTCGTGGTAGAACCATCTTAAATTTTTTTTTTTTTTTTTAAAGTGTACCCATGTATAGATTACACTGCTGTAAATCACGTTAAAGGGACAGTCAAAACCAAAATTGTTGTGGTTTAAAAAGATATAATGCCTTTACCCTCCATTCCCCAGCTTTGCACAACTAACAATATATTGTTATATTTAACCTTTAAACCTCTAAATATCTGCCTGTTTTTTAAGCCACTGCAGAGAGCGTCTTATCGCATGCTTTTTTATTTGCTTTTCACAACAGGGGATTGCTAGTTCATGTGGGCCATATAGATAACATTGTGCTCACTACCGGAGTTGTGCATGACGCTGCACTAATTGGCTAAAATGCAAGTCAATAGATAATAAATAAAATGTCATGCGATAAGGGGGCTGTCAAAAGAGGCTTGGATACAAGGTAATCACAGAGATAAAAAGTATATTGATATAACCATGTTGGTTGTGGACAACTGTTGAATGGATAATAAAGGGATTATCTATCTTTTTAAACAATAACAATTTTTTTTAACGTTTACTGTCCCTTTAAAAGGGATTAGTAAATAGGAAAATGGTGCTTTTGGTCACATGTTATCAGTACTTTCAGTAAATTACAATTTTACATGCAGTTAAATGCTGAAGTGGTGCCTTATAGGTGCTGATTTGAAAAGTTAATTAAATACTGATTGGTGGCCGTGATCTGAGAATGCACTTGGACCAGTTTCATATTCGGGTAATGTTCCTTTTATGAAAGATTTTAGCCATTCTTTAACCAATATCAGTAGACGGTTATGCCTCTTCCTCTTGTAGAATGTTTGAAGTTCACCAGCCCAGTGGATTTCAGTTAGTTTTAAAACAAAGCAATTAATTTAGTAAATTTCTTAGGAATTTAAGAAATAAAATTTGTACAAAAGGACAATACATTTTGCTTAGATCTCACTCCTGGCCTTTTCATAGAAATTTTACACCCTCCCCCTAAAGGTAGTTTGCATGGAAATAGTCGAAACTTCACAAAGATGACACGCAAACGAGCAGAAGAACTGGATGCCCAAGGAGCTCCTAGAAAACGACTCCGGATCAATAACAAGGTAAACAGTCTGTATTTCCACTAGTTTTTTTCCTACTCTAGCTATTGCTATCTTTTACCAGGTACCCACAAGACTACTAGGCTTTTATTTTCTAGTTGCTTAAAGTTTTCCTTCGGTATCCTTATTTTATGGACCTTTTTTAAAAGTATTCTAATTGGGACATGAAGAGGCACTGTAAAAAATATCTCCCCCCCCCCCCCCCCCCCCATGTATATAGATATTATTCCTTTTTAGTTCTTGCAACTGAAATATCTGCTTTTGCTCATTAAAACTACTACCTAAGTATTCGCCTTTCTCTCTTCCTAGAGGCTCAAATCATGTAAATGGGCTTGTTTTTTAGAACAATTGGTGTTTTTTAATGAGTGAAAACTGCTCCTGTAGTATATTTCTGTATATAAAATAGCTATTTCCAATACATTTAATTCTCTGCAGCTAGTAGTAGTACAAGGCATTGGAAACACCTTAAGAGGTAGGAAGTTTAAAGGTGCAGTGTCCTTTTTAAGGATTTTATGGGGTATTTACTTTTTAAGTTTATGTATAGTAAGTTATGCTTTTTATTTTGTCCCCCCTTTTTTTAACATAATTTAAGAATGTAATCTTGGCCCTTAGAAAACACCTAGCTTGTTAGACCTATTTAATTGTGTGTTCATATGTATATGTTGATGTCTCAGGGTTTTAGGATTAGCTATTCCTTTTAAAATGTAACGTGTAAGGGAGATATCAAATACACTCACTACGTCTGAGGTCATGGCTCTGAGATCTCTAAAGCTGTAAAAACAGGTGGGGGGGGGATGGAGAATGTGTTTATTTTCCACTAATCCTTTTAAGGGGCTGTTTTAAAGGGAAAAAAACGTTTCTTGTTACTGCTAGAGATGTACGCAGTCATTCAAAGATTTAAAAGCAAAGGGGAAAAGTTACATTGTAATTGGATAAAATGCAGATAGTATATATTTTGTAGCATTAGTTTTCCTTTAGTAAAGTGACTAGGTTTAAAACCTTGAATATATCAAAAGTGAAATTGTTAATAAAAATGTAAAGATTGAGATAAACATCCCAAGCGGGCTTTTCAAGGATTATGTTGCTAGAATGCAAAACTATTTAAGATTTAATAACTAACAAAAATCATTTGTACTGCTGTGCTTAATTGCTAGGGATATATTATTATTATTTATTTTTTAAACATGGAAATTAAAAGCATTCTAGTTGTGTGTAAGATGCTACAGTTTATAAGAGAGACAGCAGATGCTAAAATAAAGGATAAAATGAGATTGCAATAATGGTTTATATCTAGCCTTGTATCAAACATTTACTGCTTTTCAATACCTTTCAACCATTTTAGTGTCAGTTGTTGCTGCTCATATTAATTATACATGTCATTTTACACGGACAGTACATTTTACTACCTTTTGCACATAGTGTGTTTAGTGGACAACTCACCTAGCAGACATTAGACGTCACAGTACTTCCTGCTTTTGTGACTGTTCAGCGTCTGCTCTCATGTTCTCTTGTTCCAGTCAACCACTAGAGGGCATTCAAGTATTTTTTGTGAATTTCTGGCTTGATATGCAGGGATATCTCTAACATCACAGCAACATCATTTCATAACGGTTTCATGTAAATATGTATAGTATTTTTCTCTGCAATATATATAATGAATTTGACAGAATGTAACTATACAATACTTGAGCATCTCCCAAGATGATGATGATATAATGCCATGACAGTGTCTATTTTCACAGTGCTACTAAATGATTGAGGAGTGTGGTATTTTAGATCTATGTAGCAGTAGTCTATAGTTTTATCTTCATTTTGTTTTCTGTAGCAAGGGGAACCCAGCAAAGAGAGAACTCCAAGAGTCTGTAGAGCCCGAGACATTGCCCCACTAAAGAACCAGCCAGGTAATGTTTCCCAAGTATGTTCTCTGAGCTACCAAGAGTGTAACTGTCCAGAAAATCCATGATTTTTAACTACATTTTCATGTTAAAAAGTGTTCTAAATTGTTACCTGGAAAGGCTAACCTGTATTGAAAAGCTATTAATGTTTTAATGCTGCCATTCTTGTTTTGTGGAAATCTTCAGACTCTGGTATCTTTCTCTATAAACAAGATTTGATAAATTAACAAATTAAACAAACAGGTTTGAGCATACCTAAGTCAGTTGGTTAGAATTGCTTCAGAGTTTTGGTTCATCTACTCATTTGTAGTTTGCATACTGTAGAATATTGCAGTGAGAAATGCATTTGTTGTTTAAATGACATTGGAACAGTAAAGATAAAGGTTTGCTGCTTTGGTTTTAGATAACTTGTTACTGTTGCAGTTCTGTGACACACACTGATTTGATTGGAGGCATTAATAACATTTAAGACTATTAAATGTTCAGTTATTACATATTCAGAATCTTCCTTCAAACTGGTTTAATAGAATAGTGAAGTCATCACACATGGCATTGCTTTGCTTTCTATTAAAATGCATTGCTGGCAGGTCTGGAAACATGCAGATCCTTATGGCAGAACTGTGGGAATCTCGGGAAAGCCAATTATTGCAACATCTTGCCAATTCTTAACAGTTTGAGAAACATAACTGAGGCACTGTTTTACAGCAATACACAGCCTTTCGGATGCTTGTAAGCCACTGAAGAAGCGAAGTCGGAGCTCAGCGACAGGATCCATTGCACTTGCTCTTAGCAAGACTTCCCCTGTATCGTTAACTGAGAATGAGGTAGAAGCCTTTCTTTTGTGGACATCTTGATTGTTTGCTGAACACTTCTGATGAATAATAGCTTGTTATTCCTGATGTGTGGGAGGGGTTTGTGTATGTATGTGGTTCTGTTAAAGGGACATTAAAGTCTATCTATCTTGATACACATTACGCAGTGTTCTCCACAGAAACTTTTGCAAGCCAGGTGGCATTATGAAGTAGCCAGAAAGGGCAGTATGTTTTGTAGTAATGTAACATTTTCTTCTAAAGCACACATTAATTGCATAATTTAACTTAAATTTATTTAATTATAATTTGTGCAATAAACTTTGAAAAAATTTAATATTGGCTAATTTTACCTGAATACTGATTTAAATTTTAGCCGCTTGGTGTACCTATTAAAATGGTCCTGGGGCGAACACTGTATATAATGAATTCAGACCTGTCACTCTTGGCTTATTGTGCTGAATTTTACAAATCTGAAAAAAATAAATAAATCTAAAACACTTGAACGCTTATTGAGTGTGTTCATCTTCTGTCCCTTGATTGTGGCCAGTTAGGGTTTGCTGTAAATGAGTTTGGGCCCTGCTATAAGCAATAACTGTGTAGTATTTATCTGGGTCATGCAAAAAGCAGCATTATAGAGAGTAACAAATTTGGTCTCAAGCCTTTCTAATGATCACGGAAGAAAGCACAATATTCAAAACTGTTTTCCACAAAAACAAGCATACTTATTGTATATTACTTGGTTTTCACTTGTTAAAAGTAATTTCTATGGATGCTTAAATTTAGTTAACTGTCCCTTTAACAATTTAAGTTCTAAAAAGGAGTATATTTCTCTTGTAAGGTGTATCCAGTCCACGGGTTCATCCATTACTTGTGGAATATTCTCCTTCCCAACAGGAAGCTGCAAGAGGACACCCACAGCAGAGCTGTCTATATAGCTCCTCCCCTAACCCCCACCTCCAGTCATTCTCTTGCAGCTCTCGACAAGATAGGAAGTATCAAGAGATATGTGGTGACTTAGTGTAGTTTTACCTTCAATCAAAAGTTTGTTATTTTTAAACGGTACTGGCGTTGTACTGTTTTTCTCTCGGGCAGAAATTAGAAGAATTATTCTGCCTGGAGGTGTATGATCTTAGCGGTTTGTAACTAAGGTCCATTGCTGTTCTCACACATAACTGAAGAGTATGGGAAAACTTCAGTTGGGGGAACGGTCTGCAGATTACCTGCTTTGAGGTATGTTCAGTATTTTTATTTCTAGAGAGATGATCAGTTCCAGAAAATGCTGACACAGCCTTGTGTAATTGAGGTAAGCCTGATGCAGTGATTTAACAGCGACTGGGATCATGCTTACAAAACAGGGTAATACTCATGTTAATACTCATATTACTTAGTGACAAAACGTTTACATGTTTCATAAATAGGACGTTTTTTCTCTGAGGGAGACAAGTCTTTATTTGGGGCCTAGTTTCCACATGGCTAGTCAGATTCTCCTAGGAGTATTTTCTTAAGGCCCCTCTGACATCCAGTACATGGTGGGAGGGGCCTATTTTCACTCTCTAGATGCGCAGTTTCCTTCAAACTGAGACATCCAGCTTCCCTAGAGGAGTCCTCTGGCATCTGAGGACCACTATAGAGGGTTTATTTCTTCCCTAAATCGAAATTGAGGGCAGGTAGGGGCCTCAGCAGAGCTGTGGCAAGGTGTTTAACTGTATTTTAACGGTGTTTAACGTTTTTTTAATCCGGTTTGGGGCCTAAAGAGTTAATCATCCATTTGCAAGTGGGTGCACAACGTTGCTTTAGTCCCTTACACACACTGTAAAAATTTCAAAGACTTCACTATATTGTTACACTGTTTTGCAGTTTAAGTGCTAGTTTTTTTCTCTTAAAGTGCATGTAAAGTCAATGGTATCGCACAATCTGAAAATGTTTATCAATAAAAATTAACTTAAGTTTAAGTCATCGTTTATTTTAAAAAGTTCAATTATATTGATCTATATACTTATTTAATGTGAATCTTCTTGCTTGCTTCCTCCGCCCTCCATTTTGGACCGCGTTTATAACCTTGATTGACACTGTAGTCAACTAATAATCAGTCATACCCCGTGGCGTGCAGCCCCTTTTCGTGTACGTCACTATTTATGCGCATGCGTCTTTCTGTATGCGCATGCGTAAACAAACTGCTCTTTGATTTAGAAGCGCTGCGCGTCCACGATTAGGCAGTGGATTAGATTAGGCAGTTAGGCAGTGGATGTTAAACGCATGCGCAAAAGAACAATACATCTTGAACGAGCATTTCAAATAAGTCATAGAGCGGGTGGGACCGCTCTATACGTTATGAGGAATAAATAGAGGAAGTAATGGATGGGAGGAGCTACAAGCGAAAACGGAGATAAGTTTTAAAATAAAATATATAGTGATTTTGCAAATTTGGTAAAAAAAAATAATGCGTTTTGATTAATACAC
Organism: Bombina bombina; assembly: GCF_027579735.1. NCBI lineage: Eukaryota > Metazoa > Chordata > Amphibia > Anura > Bombinatoridae > Bombina > Bombina bombina. The sequence goes on along the minus strand of NC_069500.1, from coordinate 1,338,285,202 downwards.
TGACTATGAATAAATATATGTTCTTTAAAACTGCAAAATTTACATTCACTTTAAAGGCACAGTAACGTTTTTATTTAATTGCTGTTTCACATTTATTAAAGTGTTTTCCAAGCTTGCTTGTCTCATTACTAGTCTGTTAAACATGTCTGAAATAGAGGAAACTCCTTGTTCAATATGTTTAGAAGCCATTGTGGAACCCCCTCTTAGAATGTGTACCAAATGTACTGAAATTTCTATAAACTATAAAGACCATATTATGGCGCTTAAAGATTTATATCCAGGGGATTCTCTGACTGAAAAGAGGGAGATTATGCCATCTAGCTCTCCCCATGTGTCAGAACCTATAACTCCCGCTCAAGTGACGCCAAGTACATCTAGCGCGTCTAATTCTTTTACCTTACAGGACATGGCGGCAGTTATGAATGCTACCCTCTCAGAGGTATTGTCCAAACTGCCAGGGTTACAAGGAAAGCGAAACAGCTCTGGGGCTAGAACAAATACAGAGCTTTCTGACGCTTTAATACCTGTGTCCGATATACCCTCACAATACTCAGAAGCAGAGGCAGGTGAGCTTCTATCTGTGGGTGACATTTCAGATTCAGGGAAGGCGTTGCTTCAGTCTGATTCTGAAATGACAGCGTTTAAATTTAAGCTCGACCACCTCCGCTTATTGCTTAGGGAGGTTTTAGCGACTCTGGATGACTGTGAACCCGTTGTAGTGCCAGAGAAATTGTGTAAGATGGACAAATACTTTGCTGTGCCTTTTTACACTGATGTTTTTCCAGTCCTTAAGAGGTTTTCGGAAATTATTACTAAGGAATGGGATAGACCAGGTGTGTCGTTCTCTCCCCCTCCTGCTTTTAAAAAGATGTTTCCCATAGATGCCGCCATACGGGACTCGTGGCAGACGGTCCCTAAGGTGGAGGGAGCAGTCTCTACCCTAGCTAATCATACAACTATCCCCGTCGAGGACAGTTGTGCTTTCCTAGATCCTATGGATAAAAAATTGGAGGGTCTCCTTAAGAAAATTTTTATCCATCAAGGTTTTATTCTCCAGCCTTTTGCATGCATTGCCCCAGTCACTGCTGCAGCGGCTTTTTGGTTAGAGTCTCTTGAGGAGGCTCTACAGGTGGAGACCCCGTTAGATGATATTTTAGACAGGATTAAAGCTCTTAAGTTAGCCAATTCCTTTATCTCTGACGCCGTTTTTCATTTAACGAAGCTAACGGCTAAGAATTCAGGTTTTGCCATTCTGGCGCGTAGGGCGCTATGGCTTAAGTCCTGGTCAGCAGACGTTACTTCAAAGTCTAAGCTTCTTAACATCCCCTTCAAGGGACAGACCCTATTCGGGCCTGGTCTGAAGGAGATCATTTCTGATATTACTGGAGGAAAAGGTCACTCCCTTCCTCAGGATAGGTCCAGTTAAGGACCAAACAGAATAATTTTCGTTCCTTTCGAAACTTCAAGGGTGGCACAGCTTCAGTTTCCTCTAATGCAAAACAAGAGGGAAATTTCGCCCAGTCCAAACCAGTCTGGAGACCTAACCAGGCTTGGAACAAGGGGAAGCAGGCCAAAAAACCTGCTGCTGCCTCTAAGACAGCATGAAGGAGTAGCCCCCAATCCGGTACCGGATCTAGTAGGGGGCAGACTTTCTCTCTTCGCTCAGGCTTGGGCAAGAGACGTACAGGATCCCTGGGCACTAGAGATTGTTTCCCAGGGATATCTTCTGGAATTCAAAGGTTCAAACCAGATAAAGAGAGATGCATTCTTACGTTGCGTTAAAGACCTACTGGTTATGGGAGTGATCCACCCAATTCCAAGGGAGGAACAGGGGCAGAGTTTCTTTTCAAACCTGTTTATAGTTCCCAAAAAAGATGGAACGTTCAGACCAATCTTGGATCTCAAGATCCTAAACAAATTTCTCAGGGTCCCATCTTTCAAGATGGAGACAATCCGAACCATCCTCCCTATGGTCCAGGAGGGTCAATATATGACTACCGTGGACTTAAAGGATGCTTATCTCCACATTCCGATTCACAGAGATCATCAGTTCCTCAGGTTCGCCTTCCTAGACAGGCATTACCAGTTTGTGGCTCTTCCCTTCGGATTAGCCACGGCGCCAAGAATCTTTACGAAGGTTCTAGGGTCTCTACTGGCGGTTCTAAGGCCGCGGGGCATAGCGGTGGCTCCTTACCTAGACGACATCCTGATCCAGGCGTCGACTTTTCAAATCGCCAAGTCCCATACGGACATTGTTCTGGCCTTTCTGAGGTCTCTCGGGTGGAAGGTGAACAGAGAAAAGAGTTCATTCTCCCCTCTCACAAGAGTTTCCTTCCTAGGAACTCTGATTAGATTCAGTAAAAAGGAAAATTTTTCTGACAGAGGTCAGGATATCAAAGCTTCTAACTTCTTGCCGTGCTCTTCATTCCACTTCTCGGCCGTCGGTGGCTCAGTGTATGGAAATGATCGGCCTGATGGTAGCGGCAATGGACATAGTTCCGTTTGCCCGCCTACATCTCAGACCACTGCAACTTTGCATGCTCAATCAGTGGGATGGGGACTACACGGTTTTGTCTCCTCTGTTAAATCTGGATCAAGAGACCAGGGATTCTCTTCTCTGGTGGTTATCTCGGGTCCATCTGTCCAGGGGAATGAGTTTCCGCAGGCCAGAGTGGACTATAGTGACGACAGATGCCAGCCTTCTGGGCTGGGGCGCAGTCTGGAACTCCCTGAAGGCTCAGGGTTTGTGGACTCAGGAGGAAGCCCTCCTTCCGATAAACATTCTGAAACTAAGAGCGATATTCAATGCTCTTCAGGCTTGGCCTCAGCTAGCTGCGGTCAGATTCATCAGATTTCAGTCGGACAATATCACTACTGTAGCCTATATCAACCATCAAGGAGGAACAAGGAGTTTCCTGGCAATGATGGAGGTTTCCAAGATAATTCTTTGGGCAGAGGTTCACTCTTGCCATCTCTCAGCTATCCATATCCCAGGAGTAGAGAACTGGGAGGCGGACTTTCATCCGGGGGAGTGGAAGCTCCATCCGGAGGTATTTGCCCAGCTGATTCAACTAGGGGGAACTGGATCTGATGGCGTCTCGTCAGAACGCCAAGCTTCCTCGTTACGGGTCCAGGTCAAGGGATCCCCAGGCAACGCTGATAGATGCTCTAGCAGTGCCCTGGTCCTTCAGCCTGGCTTATGTGTTTCCACCATTTCCTCTCCTCCCTCGTCTGATTGCCAAGATCAAGCTGGAGAGAGCTTCAGTGATTTTGTTAGCACCTGCATGGCCACGCAGGACTTGGTATGCAGATCTGGTGGACATGTCATCCTTTCCACCATGGACTCTGCCGCTGAGGCAGGACCTTCTACTCCAAGGTCCATTCAAACATTCAAATCTAATTTCTCTGCGCCTGACTGCTTGGAGATGGAACGCTTTATTTTATCAAAACGTGGTTTCTCAGAGTCGGTCATTGATACCTTGATTCAGGCTCGAAAGCCTGTCACCAGGAAAATCTATCATAAGATATGGTGTAAATATCTTCATTGGTGTGAATCCAAGGGTTACTCCACGTAAGGTCAGGATTCCTAGGATATTATCTTTTCTCCAAGAAGGATTGGAAAAGGGATTATCGGCTAGTTCCTTAAAGGGACAGATTTCTGCTCTGTCTATTCTTTTGCACAAGCTTCTGGCTGATGTTCCAGACGTTCAGGCTTTTTGTCAGGCTTTGGTTAGAATCAGGCCTGTGTTTAAACTTGTTGCTCTGCCATGGAGTTTAAATTTAGTTCTTAAAGTTCTTCAAGGGGTTCCCTTTGAACCTTTGCATTCCATAGATATTAAGCTTTTATCTTGGAAAGTTCTATTCCTAGTAGCTATCTCTTCGGCTCGAAGAGTTTCAGAGTTATCTGCCTTACAGTGTGATTCCCCTTATCTGATCTTCCATGCAGATAAGGTAGTTTTGCGTACCAAACCTGGGTTTCTTCCTAAGGTGGTATCTAATAAGAATATCAGTCAGGAAATTGTTGTTCCGTCACTGTGTCCTAATCCTTCAAAGAAGGAACGTCTGTTACACAATCTTGACGTGGTTCGTGCTTTAAAGTTTTATTTTCAAGCTACTAAGGATTTTCGGTAAACATCTGCATTGTTTGTTGTATATTCTGGAAAGAGAAGAGGCCAAAAGGCTTCGGCAACTTCTTTCTTTTTGGCTGAGAAGCATAATCCACTTAGCTTATGAGACTGCTGGCCAGCAGCCTCCTGAAAGAATTACAGCTCATTCTACTAGAGCGGTAGCTTCCACATGAGGCCTCTGTTGAACAGATTTGTAAGGCGGCGACTTGGTCTTAGCTTCATACTTTTTCTAAATTCTACAAATTTGATACTTTTGCTTCCTCGGAGGCTATTTTTGGGAGAAAGGTCTTACAGGCAGTGGTGCCTTCCATTTACGTTCCTGCCTTGTCCCTCCCTTCATCTGTGTCCTAAAGCTTTGGCATTGGTATCCCACAAGTAATGGATGAACCCGTAGACTGGATACACCTTACAAGAGAAAACAAAATTTATGCTTACCTGATAAATTTTTCTCTTGTGGTGTATCCAGTTCACGGCCCGCCCTGTCACTTTAAAACAGGTGTTTGTTTTTTTTAAATTAGTCACCACTGCGCCCTATAGTTTCTCCTTTTTCTTACTTGTCTTCGGTCGAATGACTGGAGGTGGGTGTTAGGGGAGGAGCTATATAGACAGCTCTGCTGTGGGTGTCCTCTTGCAGCTTCCTGTTGGGAAGGAGAATATCCCACAAGTAATGGATGAACCCGTGGACTGGATACACCACAAGAGAAAGAAAGAGAGAAAGAAATTTATCAGGTAAGCATAAATTTTGTTTTTCAGACTTTTTGCATTACAATATCATTTTTGTCTGAGACTTCCGGCAATATAAATGCTTCATTGTGAACATAAATCACTTGGAAATAGCTTTCTAAAATATAAGAACATCATTATTGCTTCAGAGGTTCACAAGTACTGCATTGTTTTTTTTATATTACTTTGTATTTTTAAAGTTTAACTAGCAATCATTTTGAAATATCAGGATAGTGATATAAGGCAATAAAAAGTTAATTGTATATGACCTTAGTGATATTTACAACCGATTGTAGTTTATGGACTTAGAGACAGCATACACCAATTTTCATATAACTGTATGTAATAGACACTACTGTAAAGAATAATATGCACAGATACTGATTCAGTATAAAACGTTTAGCACTGTTAATTAGATAAGCAGGAACACCCAGGGAAAGTGACTAAATTGCAGACACCCCCCTCCCCTGCATATGAAAAGACAGATTATACAAACAGAAGCCAGCAGTAGACTGGAAAAGCGCGCATATACTTCTGACACTGAGGGGTTTGGTTAGGAGTCTGAAAATCTGCTAAAAAAATAAGCAAAACTATATATTGTTACAAAAACACTCCCAGATAGGCTATATAAATGGATCATCTACAAAACATTTATGCATAGAAAAATTTGGTGTATAATGGCCTTTTAAAGATGAAATTGTTAAAGGGACATGAAACCCAAATGTGATTTCTTTCACGATTTAGAAAGAACATGCAACTTTAAACAACTTTCTAATTTACTTCTATTATCTAGTTTGCTTTGTCTATTGCTATACTTTGTTGAAAAGCATATCTAAATAGGCTCAGTGGCTGCACATAAATGCCTTGTGTGATTGGCTCACCATGTGCATTGCTATTTATTCTTAAACCAGTATCTGAAGAATTAAGCAAATTAGATAATGTGTAAGTAAGTTGGAATCTTTGAATTATTATATTCTCTATCTAAATCATGACAGAAATATTTTGGGTTTCATGTACCTTTTTTAAATAATTTGATAGAGATCATAGAACTAAACACATGTGAACACTGCATATTAAGCTGAGTGCAAGTTTGCACCTAGACAGCCTGTCTGAACTGATTTAATAAATGATAATGTATGTTGTGCCATACATCTTTGTTCATTTTGGTGATCAAGATTTATTTTGAATACTACCAATTTAGCAGACCTCTGCGTTAATAAATATTGGATAACGCAATCTGTTTAGAGAACGCTAAACGGATAGTTAACACCTTGCAAGACAGCAGAAAGGTCTCATAATTACATCGGACAAGTCTAAATGTTTTCAAAACAAAATATCATATTTTTAATTGCAATTGTTTATCATTATCCCAAGTCCACCTCCCTCTTTGCCTTAATTATAGAAGCCAATCCGGGCTTTAGTCTGCTTACTATAAGTATGGTCAAAGTTATTTAATTAGTTTAGAGTGAATTATTTTGCAGTTATCAGCTAAAGCCAAATAGTTAAAGAAATATAGCTTAACTTTGAAAGATCATAATAGTGCATTTCCAGCTCTAAGAATTAAAAATATCAACAATTTTCATAGTTAAAGGGACAGTCAACATTAAATTGTTATTGTTTAAAAAGTTAGATAACGCCTTTACTACCAATTCCCCAGCTTTGCACAACCAATATTGTTATATTAAAATACTTTATAACATTTAAACCTCTAGGCTCCTGCCTATTTCTAAGGCAATATAGACAGCCTCTTAATCACATTCTTTTTATTTGCTTTTCACAGCAGGAAGACTGCTAGTTCATGTGGGCCATATAGATAAAATTGTGCTCACGCCTGTGGGTTGTGCACAACACCGCTAAAATGCAAGTCGATAATAGTCATGTGATCAGGGGGCTTTTAAAAGAGGCTTAAATACAAGGTAATCAGAGGTTAAAAGTATATTAATATAACCATGTTGACTTTGCTAAACTGGAGATTGGTTAATAAATGGATTATCTATCTTTTTAAACAATAAAACATTTTGCATTGACTGTCCCTTAAAGGGATAGTAAAGTCCAAATTAAACTTTCATGCTTCAGATAGGGCATGTCATTTTAAACAAATAAAAAGTCTAAAGGTAAATTTAAGGCTCCTAATCGTTTTCGTTCCTTTCGTCAGAATAAGGAACAAGACAACTCCTTCCCCTAAGGCTTCTGGTTCCAATTGGAGACCATCTTCAAATTGGAATAAAACCAAACCTTATAAGAAACCAAATCCAGCCCCCAAGTCTGCATGAAGGTGCGACCCTCAATCCAGTTCAACTAGTGGGGGGCAGATTGAAATCATTTCAGGAAATTTGATCAGGTTCCGTTCAGAATCGGTGGATTCAGAATATTGTGTCTCAAGGGTATCGAATAGGGTTCAGAATGAGACCTCCCGTGAGAAGATTCTTTCTCATGTTCCAACAAATCCTGTGACGGCTCAGGCTTTTCTGACGTGTGTTTTCAGATCTAGAGCTTTATGGGGTGATTGTTCCAGTTCCTCTAAAGGAACAGGGTTTGGGGTTCTATTCAAATCCTATTCATTGTCCCAAAGAGAGAATTCTTTCAGACCAGTTCCAACTTTCAAGATGGTGACAATAAGGACTCCTCTGCCTTTTGTTCAGCCAATGGCATTTTTGTCCACAATAGACTTACAGGATGCTTATCTTCATATTCCAATTCATCCAGACCTCTATCTGTTTCTGAGATTCTCTTTTCTAGACGAGCATTACCAGTTTGTTGCTCTTCCATTTGGCCTAGCGACAGCTCCAAGAGTGTTTTCAAAGGTTCTAGGTGCCCTTTTTATCTCTAATCAGACTGCAGGGTATTTCGGTGTTTCCTTATTTGGACAATATCTTGGTACTAGCTCAGTCTTTTTGTTTAGCAGATTCTCTCACACGAAACTAGTGTCGTTTCTTCAAAGGCATGGTTGAAGGATCAATTTACAAAAGTTTAATTGCTAAGACAAAGGTCACCTTTTTAGTCTTTAACAGACAAGAGACGAAATTGGTATTAGCTTGTCTAAACCTTCAGTCTCGATCGTTACCTTCAGTAGCTATGTGCATTGAAGTTTTAGGTCTTAGGACTACAGCATCTAACGCGATCCCCTTTGCTCGTTTTCGTATGAGACCTCTGTAGCTTTGCATGCTTAATCAATGGTGCAGGGATTATACTCGTATCACAACTAATATATTTAAATCCTAACATTCTACTATCTCTGTCATGGTGGTTGGACCATCATCGGATTGTTCAAGGGGCCTCTTTAGTTAGTCCTTCCTGGGCTGTGATCTCAATAGACGCAAGTCTTACAGGTTAGGAAGCTGTCTGGGGTCTCTGACTTCACAAGGGGTTTGGAAACCTCAAGAGGTGAGGTTACCAATCAATATTTTAGAACTTTGTGTAATCTTCAGAGCTCTTCAGGCTTGGTCTCTGTTAAAAAGAGAACTTTTCATTCATTTTCAGACGGACAATATCACAACAGTGGCATGTGTCAATCATCAGGGAGGGACTCGCAGCTCTTTAGCAATAAAAGAAGTATCTCAGATACTTTCTTGGGTGGAGTCCAACTCTTGACTATTTTCTGCAATTGATATTCCAGGAGTAGACCATTTCTGCAATTGATATTCCAGGAGTAGACCATTGGGAAGTAGATTATCTCAGTCGTCAAGACTTTGCACCCGGGGGAGTGGTCTCTCCATCCAGATGTGTTTCATCAGATTGTACAAATGTGGGGGCTTCTAGAAATGGATTTGATGGCCTCTAGTTTAAACAAGAAACTTCCCAGATATCTTTCCAGATCCAAGGATCCTCAGGCAGAGATGGTGGATGCTTTAGCAGTTCCTTGGTTTTACCAACCTGCGTACATTTTTCCGCCTCTAGTTCTTCTTCCAAGGGTTATCTTCAAGGTCATTATGCAACAATCTCGTGTTTCTGATTTCACCAGCATGGCCTCACAGGTTCTGGTATGCGGATCTTGTTTTTCCATCAGGATCTCAAATCTCTAAATTTGAAGCTATGGAAATTGAATGCTTAGTTCTTAAACATAGGTTTCTTTGACTCAGTGATTAACACTGTTACAGGCTCGTAAGTCTGTTTCCAGAAAGATTTATTATCGAGTTTGGAAAACCTATATTTCATGGTGCTCCTCTCCTAATTTTTCTTGGCATTCTTTTAGAATTCCTCGGATTTTACAATTTCTTCAGGATGGTTTGTATAAGGGTTTGTCTGCAAATATTTTGAAAGGACAAATTTCTGCTCTTTCTGTTTTATTTCATAGAAAGTTTGCTAAACTTCCTGATATTCACTTTTTTGTTCAGGCTTTGGTTCACATCAAACCTGGTAAGTCTTTCTCCGGCTTGGAGTCTTAATTTGGTTTTAAGGATTTTGCAGGCTCCTCCTTTTGAGCCTATGCATTCTTTGGATATTAAACTACTTTCTTTGAAAGGGTTTTCTTTTGGCCATCTCTTCTGCTAGAAGAGTTTGAGTTGTCGGCTCTGTCTTGTGAGTCTCCTTATCTGATATTCCATCAAGATAAGGTGGTTTTACGGACTTCGTTAAATTTTTACCTAAGGTTGTGAATTCTAACAACATTAGTAGGGAAATTGTTGTTGTTCCTTTGTGTCCTAATCCAAAGAATTCTCTTGAGAGATCTCTACATTCTTTGGATGTGGTAAGAGCTTTCAAATGCTATGTTTAAGCTACTAAGGTTTTCAGAAAGACTTCTAGTTTATTCATTATTTCTTCTACAAGATATGACAAGTCCACGGATTTCATCCTTGTGGGATATTAACCTCCTGCTAACAGGAAGTGGCAAAGAGCACCACAGCAGAGCTGTATATATATAGCTCCTCCCTTCCCTCCACCTCCAGTCATTCTCTTTGCCTGTGTTGGTACTAGGAAGAGGTAAAGTGAGGTGTTAGTTTTAGATTCTTCAATCAAGATTTTTTTTTTTTAAAATGGTGCCAGTGAGTACTATTTTTTCCACAGGGAGAAATCGTCAGTCTGGATTCCCAGGAGGAATGGAGACATTTATTTTTTCTGCCCTGATGTTGATGATCTTAGCAAACGTTATCTAAGATCCATTCTGGTTCCCACAGAGCTTCTGAAGGTAGTGCAAGAAATATCTTCAGTGTGGAGAACAGTGTCATGCTACAAGCAGCATTGAGGTATGTTCAGCCCTTTACTTCTGGGGAGACTTGTTATATCAGAACTGGCTGACATTATTCCCTACAGGGGAAGGGGGATGCAGTAGACCTATATGCTTTGTGGTGGTACTGGAATTACTGTGTTTTATATTGAATACTATATTTTTTATGTCACTCAATATGGGCTAGACACTGGGAGATGCTGTTGAGAGACTGTCCTATTATGCATAATTGACCTAGTAAGATGGCTGTTTATTGCGAGTTGGCATAGAAAGATGGCTGTTTATTGTAATAGTTTTTATTATACATTAGGGGACCACATGGCTTCACTGAATTTTCTTCCCATGCGGTTATGGGGAAGGCTAATGCGACGCCCATGGGGGACGGGGCCTATTTCATGCGCTCAGACGCACAGTTTCAGTATAAGGCAGCAAAGCCCTAGCTCCGGTGGGGCCCAAGTTAGTTTTTCCATCACCGGATCGTTATTGTCACAGATTTGAGTACTCTGAGGGCAGGTAGGCGCCACAGCAGAGTGTGGCGAGGTGCAGGGGCTGATATTTTAAAAACTTGGTTATATCGACTTAACATGCTATAAATGTGACTTAGCATTTTCTACAAACTGTGCAATATTAATTAGCTAATATGAGCTCCTTATTAGAGTTTTCATTGCTGACAAATCGTTTTTTGTAAGATGCAGAAAAATTGTTGCGCTTTTATTATTTAAAGGCGCAGTACTTTTTTTTTTTTTTTTTTTTAGTCAATAAATAAGGTTAAAAACGACTATTGTTGTTGTTGCTAGTCTAACATGTCTGAACTTGAGTAAACTCCTTGTTCTATGTGTTTAGAGGCCATTGTGGAACCCCCTCTTACTTTGTGTACCTCTTGTACTGAAAGGGCCTTACAATTTAAAAAGCATATTTTATGTAAAGAAAGTGTGCCTAAGGATGATTCACAGTCTGAGGAGAATCAGGATATGCCGCCAAATCCTAAAAGGATTTCGGAAGTTATGAAGAGGGATTGGGACAGACCGGGTATTCCGTTCTCACCCTCTCCTAATTTCAAGAAAATGTATCCCATATCTGACACTGTTCGGGACTCTTGGCAAACAGTCCCTAAGGTGGAAGGAGCTATATCTACCCTGGCTAAGCGTACAACTATTCCTATTGAGGACAGTTTCTTTTAAAGACCCTATGGATAAGAAATTGGAGGGTCTTCTAAAGAAAATGTTTATTCATCAGGGTTTCCTTTTACAACCAACGGCCTGCATTGTACCAGTTACCACTGCGGCGGCCTTCTGGGTTGATGCTTTAGAAGAGTCTCTTAAGACTGAGACTCCTTTAGAGGATATTTTAGATATAATTAAGGCTCTTAAGCTGGCTAATTCTTTTATTACAGATGCCGCCTTTCAGATTGCCAAGTTGGCGGCTAAGAATGCCGGATTTACTATTTTAGAGCGTTATGGTTAAAATCTTGGTCTGCTGATGTGTCATCTAAGTCAAAGCTTTTGGCTATTCCTTTCAAAGGGAAGACCCTTTTTGGGCCTGATTTGAAAGATAATTTCTGACATTATGGGAGGTAAGGGTCATCTCCTACCTCAGGATGGAACTGCTAAACTGAGGGGTAAACAAAATAATTTTCTTTCCTTTCGGAACTTTAAGGGAGTCCCCTCTTCTTCCGCCAATCAGGAAGGGAATTTTGCTCAGGCCAAGTCTGTCTGGAGACCCAACCAGGCTTGGAACAAGGACAAAAAACCCAAGTAGCCCGCTGCTGCTACCAAAACAGCATGAAGAAGCGGCCCCCAATCCGGGACCGTATCTAGTAGGGGGCAAACTTTCACTCTTTGCCCAGGCTTGGGTAAGATGTTCAGGATCCTTGGACACTGAAAATCATGTCCCAAGGGTATCAGATGGAATTCAAAGGTTTTCTCCCAAGGGTGAGGTTTCTTCTTTGTCGATTGTCTGCAGACCAGACAAAGAGAGGCGTTCTTACGTTGTGTAAAAGACCTCTCTACTATGGGAGTAATTCGTCCCGTTCCAAGACTGGAACAGGGACAGGGGTTTTACTCAAATCTTTTCGTGGTTCCCACGAAACAAGTTTCTCAGTTTCCCATCCTTCAAAATGGAGACTATTCGAACAATTCTGCCATTGATCTAGGAGGGTCAATATATGACTACCGTGGACTTGGACGCATACCTTCATATTCCTATCCACATTGATCATCATCAGTTCCTAAGGTTTGCCTTCCTGGACAAACATTTTCAGTTTGTGGCTCTTCCCTTCGGGTTGGCCACAGCACCCAGGATCTTCACGAAGGTTTTAGGGTCCCTTCTGGCGGTTCTCAGGCCGCGGGGTATTGCAGTGGCGCCTTATCTGGACGATATTCTGATCCAGGCGTCTTCTTACCATCTGACAAAGTCTCATACATACATGGTCCTGTCCTTTCTAAGGACTCACGGGTGGAAGGTGAATTTAGAAAAGAGTAAATTCCACAGACCAAGGTTCACTTCCTGGGAACTCTAATAGATTCCATATCCATGAAAATTTTCTTGAGAGGTCAGAAACTTAAAAATTCTGAATACATGCCGAGCCCTTCAGTCCAATCCTCGGCCATCAGTGGCCCAGTGCATGGAGGTAATTGGATTGATGGTGGCGGCAATGGATATCATTCCGTTTGCTCGTTTTCATCTCAGACCACTACAGCTGAGCATTCTCAGACAGTGAAATGGAGATTATGCAAATTTGTCTCCTCAGATAGATCTGGATCAGGAGACAAGAGACTCTCTTCTTTGGTGATTGTCTCAGGATCATCTATCCCAAGGGATGTGCTTCTGCAGACCCTCATGGGTGATAGTATGACGGACGCCAGCCTTCTAGGTTGGGGTGCAGTCTGGAATTCCCTGAAGGCTCAGGGTGTGTGGACTCGGTCGGAGTCACTTCTTCCAATCAATATTCTGGAATTGAGAGCAATATTCAATGCGCTTCAGGCGTGGCCTCAGTTGGCTTTGGCCAAATTCATTCGCTTTCAGTCGGACAACATCACGACTGTGGCTTACATCAATCATCAGGGAGGAACAAGGAGTTCCTTAGCGATGACCGAAATATCCAAGATAATTCGGTGGCTGGAGGCTCACTCTTTTTATCTGTCAGCAATCTACATCCCAGGAGTGGACAACTGGGAAGCAGACTTTTTAAGCAGACAGACGTTTCATCCGGGGGAGTGGGAACTCCATCCTGAGGTCTTTGCCACTCTGATCCTCAAATGGGGGAGACCGGAGTTGGATCTGATGGCATCTCGTCAGAATACCAAGCTTCCAAGATACGGATCCAGGTCAAGGGATCCTCAGGCCGAACTGCGTGGCCTCGCAGGACTTGGTATGCCGATCTAGTGGACATGTCCTCTCTGCCGCCGTGGAAGCTTCCATTGAGGCAGGACCTTCTCATTCAAGGACCCTTCCAACATCCGAATCTGGTTTCTCTTAAGCTGACTGCTTGGAGATTGAACGCTTGATTTGATCTAAGCGGGGGTTCTCTGATTCGGTCATTGATACTTTGATTCAGGCACGTAAGCCTGTCACTAGAAAGATCTATCATAAGATATGGCGTAAATATCTTTTTTGGTGTGAATCCAAAGGCTACTCATGGAGTAGAGTTAGTATTCCCAGGATTCTGTCTTTTCTCCAAGAAGGATTGGAGAAAGGGTTATCAGCGAGTTCCTTAAAGGGACAGATCTCTGCTTTGTCAATTTTACTACTCAAATGTTTGGCAGATGTTCCAGACGTTCAGTCTTTTTTTGTCAGGCTCTAACCATAATTAAGCTGGTGTTTAGACCAATTGCTCCACCCTGGAGTTTGAATTTAGTTCTTAATGTTCTTCAAGGGGTTCCGTTTGAACCCATGCATTCCATAGATATTAAGTTATCTTGGAAAGTTTTGTTTTTGGTTGCTATTTCTTCTGCTCGTAGAGTTTCGGGGCTTTCACGTTACAATGTGATTCGCCTTATCTTCCATTCTGATAAGGTGGTCTTACGTATCAAACCTGGTTACCTTCCTAAGGTTGTTTCTAATAAGAATATTAATCAGGAAATTGTTGTTCCTTCTTTATGTCCTAACCCTTCTTCTAAGGAGGAGCGTATGTTGCATAACTTGGACGTGGTCCGTGCCCTGAAGTTTTGCTTGCAGGCGACTAAGGATTTCCGTCAATCATCTAAATTATTCATTGGTTTTTCTGGAAAGCAAAGGGGTCAGAAAGCTACGGCTACCTCTTTCTTTTTGGCTCAAGAGTATCATCCGTCTGGCGTATGAGACTGCTGGACAGCAGCCTCCTGAAAGAATTACGCCTCATTCTACTAGGGCTGTGGCTTCCTCATGGGCATTTAAAAACAATGCTTCTGTTGAACAGATTTGCAAGGCTGCAACTTGGTCGTCTCTTCACACTTTTTCCAAATTTTCCAAATTTGATACTTTTGCTTCTTCTGAGGCTGGTTTTGGGAGAAAGGTTCTTCAAGCAGTGGTGCCTTCCGTTTAGGTCCCTGTCTTGTCCCTCCCTTTCATCCGTGTCCTGTAGCTTTGGTATTGTATCCCACAAGTAAGGATGAAATCCGTGGACTCGTCATATCGTAGAAGAAATAAATTTATCAGGTAAGCATAAATTTCCTTTTTCTCTGGTTCCAGGAAAGGTCAGAAAGTCTCTAACATTTCTTTGGCATCTTGGCTAAACTTTTGATTCACAAGTCTTATTTGGAGGCGGGGCAGTCTCCACCTCAAAGAATTACAGCTCATTCTGCAAAATCAGTTGCCACTTCTTGGGCTTTCAAGAATGGAGCTTGTTGATCATATTTGCAAAGCAGCAAATTGGTCTTCTTTGTATAGAGTTACTAAATTTTACCAAATTTTACCATTCCTCAGAAGCAGTCTTTGGTAGAAAAGTTCTTCAGGCAGTTGTCTGTTTGATTCCTTTGCCTATAATTTGAGGTTTTTTAAATCTATGAAAACTTAATTATTTGGATTTAATTTTTCAGCTTAAATAGCTGTTTTTATTTTATCCCTCCCTCTCTAGTGACTCTGTGGATTGCCACATCTTGGGTATTATATCCCATACTTCACTAGCTCATGGACTCTTGTCACTTACATGAAAGAAAACCTAATTTATGTAAGAACTTACCTGGTAAATTTCTTTCATAGTGGCGAGAGTCCTTGAGACCCCCCCCTATTTTTTGGTGGTTATATTTTTTGTGTAAAAGCACATTTTTCCAGTTTCTCTTTTCTTCTATAAGATACGACGAGTCCACAGATTCATCCTTGTGGGATATTATCCTCCTGCTAACAGGAAGTGGCAAAGAGCACCACAGCAGAGCTGTCTATATAGCTCCTCCCTTGACTCCACCCCCCCAGTCATTCTCTTTGCCTATACTAAGTAATAGGAAGGGTAAAGTGAAAGAGGTGATAAAATGATAGTTTTTATTTTCTTAAAGCAAGACTTTTTTTTTAAATGGTACCGGTGAGTGCTATTTTTTCTCAGGCAGCAGATGGATGAACATTTCTCCAACATAGGTGTGTCCGGTCCACGGCGTCATCCTTACTTGTGGGATATTCTCTTCCCCAACAGGAAATGGCAAAGAGCCCAGCAAAGCTGGTCACATGATCCCTCCTAGGCTCCGCCTACCCCAGTCATTCTCTTTGCCGTTGTACAGGCAACATCTCCACGGAGATGGCTTAGAGTTTTTTAGTGTTTAACTGTAGTTTTTATTATTCAATCAAGAGTTTGTTATTTTAAAATAGTGCTGGTATGTACTATTTACTCTGAAACAGAAAAGAGATGAAGATTTCTGTTTGTAGGAGGAAAATGATTTTAGCAACCGTTACTAAAATCCATGGCTGTTCCACACAGGACTGTTGAGAGGAATTAACTTCAGTTGGGGGAACAGTGAGCAGTCTTTTGCTGCTTGAGGTATGACACATTCTAACAAGACGATGTAATGCTGGAAGCTGTCATTTTCCCTATGGGATCCGGTAAGCCATTTTTATTCACACAGTAAATAAGGGCTTCACAAGGGCTTATTAAGACTGTAGACATTTTCTGGGCTAAATCGATCATATATTACACATATTTAGCCTTGAGGAATCATTTAATCTGGGTATTTTTTGTAAAATAATATCGGCAGGCACTGTTTTAGACACTTTATTCTATTGGGGCTTTCCCTAATCATAGTCAGAGCCTCATTTTCGCGCCGGTATGGCGCACTTGTTTTTGAGAACAGCATGACATGCAGCTGCATGTGTGTGGAGCTCTGATACATAGAAAAGTCTTTCTGAAGGCATTATTTGGTATCGTATTCCCCTTTGGGCTTGGTTGGGTCTCAGCAAAGCAGATTCCAGGGACTGTAAAGGGGTTAAATATAAAAACGGCTCCGGTTCCGTTATTTTAAGGGTTAAAGCTTCCAAATTTGGTGTGCAATACTTTTAAGGCTTTAAGACACTGTGGTGAAATTTTGGTGAATTTTGAACAATTCCTTCATACTTTTTCGCAATTGCAGTAATAAAGTGTGTTCAGTTTAAAATTTAAAGTGACAGTAACGGTTTTATTTTAAAACGTTTTTTTGTGTTTTGTTATCAAGTTTATGCCTGTTTAACATGTCTGAACTACCAGATAGATTGTGTTCTGACTGTGGGGAAGCCAAGGTTCCTTCTCATTTAAATAGATGTGATTTATGTCATAAAAAATTTAGTAAAAATGATGCCCAAGATGATTCCTCAAGTGAGGGGAGTAAGCATGGTACTGCATCATCCCCTCCTTCGTCTACACCAGTTTTGCCCATACAGGAGGCCCCTAGTACATCTAGCGCGCCAATACTCCTTACTATGCAACAATTAACGGCTGTAATGGATAATTCTATCAAAAACATTTTAGCCAATATGCCCACTTATCAGCGAAAGCGCGACTGCTCTGTTTTAGAAAATACTGAAGAGCATGAGGACGCTGATGATATTGTTTCTGATGGGCCCCTACACCAGTCTGAGGGGGCCAGGGAGGTTTTGTCTGAGGGAGAAATTTCAGATTCAGGAAAAATTTCTCAACAAGCTGAACCTGATGTGATTACTTTTAAATTTAAGTTGGAACATCTCCGCGCTCTGCTTAAAGAGGTGTTATCCAATTTGGATGATTGTGATTATCTGGTCATTCCAGAAACACTATGTAAAATGGACAAGTTCCTAGAGGCCCCGGGGCCCCCCGAAGCTTTTCCTATACTCAAGCGGGTGGCGTACATTGTTAATAAAGAATGGGACAGGCCCGGTGTACCTTTCGTACCTCCCCCTATATTTAAAAAATTGTTTCCTATAGTCGACCCAGAAAGGACTTATGGCAGACAGTCCCCAAGGTCGAGGGGGCGGTTTCTACTCTAAACAAGCGCACCACTATACCCATAGAAGATAGTTGTGCTTTCCAAGATCCTATGGATAAAAAATTAGAAGGTTTGCTAAAAAAGATGTTTGTTCAGCAAGGTTACCTTCTACAACCAATTGCATGCATTGTCCCTGTCACTACAGCCGCGTGGTTTCTGGTGCGATGAGCTAGAAAAGGCGATTATTAGTAATTCTTCTTCTTGTGAGGAGATTATGGACAGAATTCGTGCTCTTAAATTGGCTAATTCTTTCACCCTAGACGCCACCTTGCAATTGGCTAGGTTAGCGGCGAAAAATTCTGGGTTTGCTATTGTGGCGCGCAGAGCGCTTTGGTTAAAATCTTGGTCAGCGGATGCGTCTTCCAAGAACAAATTGTTTGACATTCCTTTCAAGGGGAAAACACTGTTTGGCCCTGACTTGAAAGAGTTTATCTCTGATATCACTGGGGGCAAGGGCCACGCCCTTCCTCAGAATAGGTCTTTCAAGGCCAAAAATAAACCTAATTTTCGTCCCTTTCGCAGAGAAACGGACCAGCCCCAAGTGCTACGTCCTCTAAGCAGGAGGGTAATACTTCTCAAGCCAATCCAGCCTGGAGACCAAGGCAAGGCTGGAACAAAGGAAAGCAGGCCAAGAAACCTGCCACTGCTCCCAAGACAGCATGAGATGCGGGCCCCCGATCCGGGACCGGATTTGGTGGGGGGCAGACTCTCTCTTCACTCAGGCTTGGGCAAGAGATGTTCTGGATCCTTGGGCGCTAGAAATAGTCTTCCAAGGTTATCTTCTGGAAGTGATTCATCCTGTTCCATTAAAAGAACGAGGGATGGGGTTCTACTCCAATCTGTTCGTAGTTCCCAAAAAAGAGGGAACGTTCAGACCAATCTTAGATCTCAAGATCCTAAACAAGTTTCTCAAGGTTCCATCGTCCAAAATGGAAACCATTCGAACAATCTTTCCATCCAGGAAGGTCAATTCTTGACCACGGTGGATTTAAAGGATGCGTATCTACATATTCCTGTCCACAAGGAACATCATCGGTTCCTAAGGTTCGCATTCCTGGACAAGCATTACCAGTTCGTGGCGCTTCCTTTCGGATTAGCCACTGTTCCAAGGATTTTCACAAAGGTACTAGGGTCCCTTCTGGCGGTGCTAAGACCAAGGGGCATTGCTGTAGTACCTTACTTGGACGACATTCTGATTCAAGCGTCGTCCCTTCCTCAAGCAAAGGCTCACACGGACATAGTCCTGGCCTTTCTCGGATCTCACGGATGGTAAGTGAACGTGGAAAAGAGTTCTCTATCTCCGTCGACAAGAGTTCCCTTCTTGGGAACAATAATAGACTCCTTAGAAATGAGGATTTTTCTGACAGAGACCAGAAAAAACAAAACTTCTAAACTCTTGTCGGATACTTCCTTCCGTTCCTCTTCCTTCCATAGCGCAGTGCATGGAAGTGATAGGTTTGATGGTAGCGGCAATGGACATAGTTCCTTTTGCGCGCATTCATCTAAGACCATTTCAATTGTGTATGCTCAGTCAGTGGAATGGGGACTATACAGACTTGTCTCCGAAGATACAAGTAAATCAGAGGACCAGAGACTCACTCCGTTGGTGGCTGTCCCTGGACAACCTGTCGCAAGGGGTGACCTCCCGCAGACCAGAGTGGGTCATTGTCACGACCGACGCCAGTCTGATGGGCTGGGGCGCGGTCTGGGGATCCCTGAAAGCTCAGGGTCTTTGGTCTCGGGAAGAATCTCTCTCTACCGATAAATATTCTGGAACTGAGAGCGATATTCAATGCTCTCAAGGCTTGGCCTCAGCTAGCGAGGGCCAAGTTCATACGGTTTCAATCAGACAACATGACGACTGTTGCGTACATCAACCATCAGGGGGGAACAAGGAGTTCCCTGGCGATGGAAGAAGTGACCAAAATCATTCAATGGGCGGAGACTCGCTCCTGCCACCTGTCTGCAATCCACATCCCAGGAGTGGAAACTTGGGAAGCGGATTTTCTGATTCGTCAGACATTGCATCCGGGGGTGTGGGAACTCCATCCGGAAATCTTTGCCCAAATCACTCAACTGTGGGGCATTCCAGACATGGATCTGATGGCTTCTCGTCAGAACTTCAAGGTTCCTTGCTACGGGTCCAGATCCAGGGATCCCAAGGCGACTCTAGTAGATGCACTAGTAGCACCTTGGACCTTCAACCTAGCTTATGTATTCCCGCCGTTTCCTCTCATCCCCAGGCTGGTAGCCAGGATCAATCAGGAGAGGGCGTAGGTGATCTTGATAGCCTCCTGCGTAACCACGCAGGACTTGGTAGGCAGATCTGGTGAATATGTCATCGGCTCCACCATGGAAGCTACCTTTGAGACGAGACCCTTCTTGTTCAAGGTCCGTTCGAACATCCGAATCTGGTCCCTACTCCAGCTGACTGCTTGGAGATTGAACGCTTGATCTTATCAAAGCGAGGGGTTCTCAGATTCTGTTATTGATACTCTTGTTCAGGCCAGAAAGCCTGTAACTAGAAAAATTTACCACAAAATATGGAAAAAATATATCTGTTGGTGTGAATCTAAAGGATTCCCTTGGGACAAGGTAAAGATTCCTAGGATTCTATCCTTTCTTCAAGAAGGATTGGAGAAAGGATTATCTGCAAGTTCCTTGAAGGGACAGATTTCTGCCTTGTCTGTGTTACTTCACAAAGAGCTGGCAGCTGTGCCAGATGTTCAAGCCTTTGTTCAGGCTCTGGTTAGAATCAAGCCTGTTTACAAACCTTTGACTCCTCCTTGGAGTCTCAACTTAGTTCTTTCAGTTCTTCAGGGGGTTCCGTTTGAACCCTTACATTCCGTTGATATTAAGTTATTATCTTGGAAAGTTTTGTTTTTGGCTGCAATTTCTTCCGCTAGAAGAGTTTCAGAATTATCTGCTCTGCAGTGTTCTCCTCCTTATCTGGTGTTCCATGCAGATAAGGTGGTTTTACGTACTAAACCTGGTTTTTCTTCCAAAAGTTGTTTCTAACAAAAACATTAACCAGGAGATAGTCGTGCCTTCTTTGTGTCCGAAACCAGTTTCGAAGAAGGAACGTTTGTTGCACAATTTGGATGTTGTTCGCGCTCTAAAATTCTATTTAGATGCTACAAAGGATTTTAGACAAACATCTTCCTTGTTTGTTGTTTATTCTGGTAACAGGAGAGGTCAAAAAGCAACTTCTACCTCTCTCTCTTTTTGGATTAAAAGCATCATCAGATTGGCTTACGAGACTGCCGGACGGCAGCCTTCTGAAAGAATCACAGCTCATTCCACTAGGGCTGTGGCTTCCACATGGGCCTTCAAGAACGAGGCTTCTGTTGATCAGATATGTAGGACAGCGACTTGGTCTTCACTGCACACTTTTAACAAATTTTACAAGTTTGATACTTTTGCTTCTTCTGCGGCTATTTTTTGGGAGAAAGGTTTTGCAAGCCGTGGTGCCTTCCATTTAGGTGACCTGATTTGCTCCCTCCCTTCATCCGTGTCCTAAAGCTTTGGTATTGGTTCCCACAAGTAAGGATGACGCCGTGGACCGGACACACCTATGTTGGAGAAAACAGAATTTATGTTTACCTGATAAATTACTTTCTCCAACGGTGTGTCCGGTCCACGGCCCGCCCTGGTTTTTTAATCAGGTCTGATAATTTATTTTCTTTAACTACAGTCACCACGGTATCATATGGTTTCTCCTATGCAAATATTCCTCCTTAACGTCGGTCGAATGACTGGGGTAGGCGGAGCCTAGGAGGGATCATGTGACCAGCTTTGCTGGGCTCTTTGCCATTTCCTGTTGGGGAAGAGAATATCCCACAAGTAAGGATGACGCCGTGGACCGGACACACCGTTGGAGAAAGTAATTTATCAGGTAAACATAAATTCTGTTTTCTGCATGGAGACTGATGATCTTAGCAGTTGTTACTAAGATCCAGAGTAGTTCCCACAGAATGGCTGAGGAGTACTTAAACTTCAGTGTCAGGAACGTTTTTCATGCTACAAGCATTGAGGTATGTTCAGTCATTATTTTCTGTAGAGACTGTTATTTCAGAATTGGCTGACAGTATCCCCATGAGGGAAAGGGTAAGCAGTAATCCTAATGTATAGAGAGGGGTATTACTGGACCTGTATGTTGGGCTGTAAAAAATGGTTGACACTGATGACATGTTTGAGGGCAAACAATTCTATGTTGGGAGTTAAAATAACGTTTTTTGTGGCAAACGTTTTCAATTTATTTTAGCAATGGAGGGTACACATGGCTTCATTTAGATGGGTATATGAACCCACATGACTAGGTTTTAGACCGCTCTGGTGCGGTTATTGTTAAGGCTGTGAGACATCGAGTTAGATGGGCGGGGCCTATTTTCGCGCCTCAGTTGCGCAGTTGTATTTCCCATGCAAGCAGCAAGCTCCAACTCCGGTGGGCCTTTCAGGAAAGTTTGGGCCTAATCGAAGGGTTAATCCGATTTTTGCAGACCCCTGAGGGCAGGTAGGCGCCACAGCAGGGCAATCTTAGCTGACAAGTTGGGATACATTTATCATAAAATTGAGATGTTTTTAAGCAGTTTTGGAAAAATTGTATGCTTTTTTTTTTTTCTCTTAAAGGCGCAGTACCGTTTTTTCAGATTGTTTTCACAAAATAGTGTTTTCATGCCTGTTTGTGGTCATTACTAGCCTGTTTTAACATGTCTGACATTGAGGAAAGACAATGTTCTATGTGTTTAGAAGCCATTGTGGAACCCCCACTTCAAATGTGTCCCTCATGTACTTGAAAGGGCCTTACATTGCAAAGAACATATTTTAGTTGATAAAAGTATGTCTCAGGATAATTCTCAGTCAGAAGAGAATCAGGTTATGCCATCTACTTCTCCCCAAGTGTCACAACTTTTAATGCCCGCCCAAGCGACGCCAAGTACTTCTAGTGCGTCTAATTCTTTCACCCTGCAAGATATTGCTGCAGTTATGTCTACTACCCTTACAGAGGTATTAACTAAACTGCCTGGTTTACAGGGTAAGCGCAGTAGGTCCGGTATTAGAGTAAATGCTGAGCCCTCTGATTCTTTATTGGCCATCTCCGATGTACCCTCAGTGTTCTAATTTGGGGGTGGGGGAATTGCTGTCTGAGGGAGAGCTTTCTGATTCAGGAAAGATGTTTCCTCAAACAGACTCAGATGTGACGGCCTTTAAGTTTAAGCTTGAACACCTCCGCTTGTTACACCAGGAGGTTTTAGCGACTCTGGATAATTATAACCCTATTGTCGTCCCGCCAGAGAAACTGTGTAAAATGGATAAATATCTAGAGGTCCCTACTTACACTAATGTTTTTCCAGTCCCTAGAAGAATTTCGGACATTGTTACTAAGGAATGGGATAGACCAGGTATTCCGTTCTCTCCCCCTCCTACTTTTAAGAAAATGTTTCCCATATCTGACACCATTCGGGATTCGTGGCAGACGGTCCCTAAGGTGGAGGGAGCTATTTCTACTCTGGCTAAGCGTACAACTGTACCTATTGAGGACAGTTGTGCTTTCAAAGATCCTATGGATATAAAATTAGAAGGGCTTCTAAAGAAGTTGTTTATTCATCAGGGTTTTCTTCTGCAACCTATAGCATGCATTGTTCAAGTAACTACTGCAGCAGCTTTTTTGTTTGAGGCTCTAGAGGAGTCTCTTAAGGTTGAGACCCCATTAGATGATATTTTGGATAGAATTAAGGCTCTCAAGCTAGCAAATTCTTATATTAGAGATGCCGCTTTCCAAATGGCTAAATTAGAGGCTAAGAATGCAGGCTTTGCCATTTTAACGCGTAGAGCATTATGGCTTAAGTCGTGGTCTGCTGATGTGTCATCTAAATCCAAGCTTTTAGCTATTCCCTTTAAGGGTAAGACCCTATTCAGGCCTGAACTAAAGGAGATCATTTCTGACATTACTGGAGGTAAAGGTCATGCCCTTCCTCAGGACAAGACTATTAAAATGAGGACCAAACAGAACAATTTTCGTTCCTTTCGAAACTTTAAAGGCGGTCCCTCTACAAGCAGGAGGGAAACTTTGCTCAATCCAAGTCAGTCTGGAGACCTAACCAGACCTGGAATAAAGGTAAACAGGCCAAGAAGCCCGCTGCTGCTACCAAGACAGCATGAAGAGGCAGCCCCCCGATCCGGGACCGGATCTAGTAGGGGGCAGACTTTCTCTCTTCGCTTGGGCAAGAGACATTCCGGATTCCTGGGCATTAGAAATTGTGACCCAGGGGTTTCGACTAGAATTCAAAGATTCTTTCCCAAGCGGACAAAAAAAAAAAAAAAAAAAAAGACAAAAAGAGAGGCGTTCTTACGCTGTGTAGAAGACCTATATACCATGGGTGTAATCTGCCCAGTTCCAAAAGTAGAACAAGGGCAGGGGTTTTACTCCAATCTGTTCATGGTTCCCAAAAAAGAGGGAACCTTCAGACCGATTTTAGATCTCAAAAGTCTAAACAAATTTCTCAGAGTCCCATCGTTCAAGATGGAGACCATACGAACAATTTTACCAATTATCCAGGAGGGTCAATATATGACCACCGTCGATTTGAAGGATGCGTATCTTCACATTCCTATCCACAAAGATCATGACCACTTCCTCAGGTTCGCTTTCCTGGACAAACATTACCAGTTTGTGGCCCTTCCTTTCGGGTTGGCCACAGCTCCCAGAATTTTCACAAAGGTGCTAGGGTCCCTTCTGGCGGTTCTAAGGCCGCGGGGCATAGCAGTGGCACCCTATCTGGACGATATTTTGATTCAGGCGTCGACTTACAATCTAGCCAAATTTCACACGGACATCTTGTTTGCTTTTCTAAGAACTCACGGGTGGAAGGTAAACATAAGAGTTCACTTGGTCCTCTGACAAGAGTTCCATTCCTAGGAACTCTGATAGACTTGGTAGACATGAAGATTTTTCTGACGGAGGTCAGACAATCAAAGATCTTAACCACTTGCCGAGCACTTCATTCCATTCCTCGGCCATCAGTGGCTCATTGTATGGAGGTAATTAGACTAATAGTAGCGGCAATGGACATAGTTCCGTTTGCTCGCTTACATCTCAGACCACTGCAGCTGTGCATGCTCAGATAGTGGAATGGGGATTATGAGGATTTATCTCCGCAGATAAATCTGGATCTAGAGACCAGACACTCTCTTCATTGGTGGTTGTCACAGGATCATCTGTCCCAGGGAATGTGCTTCCGCAGGCCAGCATGGGTCATAGTGACGACGGACGCCAGCCTCTTGGGCTGGGGTGCAGTCTGGAATTCCCTGAAGGCTCCTTACTACCAATAAATATTCTGGAACTGAGAGCGATATTCAACGTGCTTCAAGCGTGGCCTCAGCTGGCTTCGGCCAAATTCATAAGATTCCAGTCGGACAATATCATGACTGTAGCATATATCAATCATCAAGGGGGAACCAAACGTTCTCTAGCGATGATAGGTTTCCAAAGTAATTCAATGGGCAGAGACTCACTCTTGCCATCTATCAGCAATATATATCCCAGGAGTGGAGAACTGGGAAGCGGATTTTCTAAGTCTGACTTTTCATCCGGGGGAGTGGGAACTCCATCCGGAGGTGTTTGAAAAATTGATTCATCAATGGGGCACACCGGAATTGGATCTGATGGCATCTCGTCAAAATGCCAAACTTCCTTGTTACGGATCCAGATCAAGGGATCCTCAAGTAGTACTGATAGATGCTCTAGCAGTACCGTGGTCGTTCAACCTGGCTTATGTGTTTCCTCCTTTTCCTCTTCTACCTCGTCTGATTGCTAGAATCAAACAGGAGAGGGCTTTGGTAATATTGATAGCGCCTGCGTGGCCACGCAGGACTTGGTATGTAGACCTGGTGGAAATGTCAACTCTGCCACCGTGGAAACTGCCACTGAGACAGGACCTTCTCATTCAGGGTCTGTTCCAACATCCAAATCTAGTTTCTCTGCAGCTGACTGCCTGAAGATTGAACGCTTGATTCTATCTAAGTGGGGATTCTCTGAGTTGGTCATTGATACCTTGGTTCAGGCTCGGATGCCTGTCCCTAGGAAAATTTATCATAAGATAATGCGTAAATATCTTATTTGGTGCGAATCCAAAGGCTACTCATTGAGTAAGATCAGGATTCCTAGGATTTTGTCCTTTCTCCAAGAAGGATTGGAGAAGGGGTTATCAGCTAGTTGCTTAAAGGGACAGATTTCTGCTTTGTCAATCTTACTACACAAGCGTCTGGCAGATGTCCCAGACGTTCAGTCGTTTTGTCAGGCTTTGGTTAGAATTAATCCTGTGTTTAAACCTGTTGCTCCGCCATGGAGTTTGAATTTAGTTCTTAATGTTCTTCAAGGGGTTCCGTTTGAACCCATGCATTCCATGAAGTTTTACTTGCAAGCAACCAAGGATTTCCATCAAACATCTTCTCTGTTGTCTATTCTGGAAAGCGTAGAGGTCAAAAAACTACGGCTACCTCTTTCTTTTTGGCTGAAAAGCATCATCCGTTTGGCATACAAGACTGCTGGACAGCAGCCTCCTGAAAGAATTACAGCTCATTCTACTAGAGTGCTGGCTTCCACATGGGCTTTTAAAAACGATGCTTCTGTTGAACAGATTTGTAAGGCTGCGATTTGGTCTTCCCTTCATACCTTTTCCAAATTTGATACTTTTGCGTCTTCTAAGGCTATTTTTGGGAGAAAAGTTCTTCAAGCAGTGGTGCCTTCTGTTTAGGTATCTGTCTTGTCCCTCCCGTTCATCCAGGTCCTGTAGCTTTGGTATTGTATCCCACAAGTAAAGGAAGACTCCGTGGACTCGTCGTATCTTATAGAAGAAAAGGAAATTTATGCTTACCTGATAAATTGATTTCTTGTATGATAGCACACCTCTGCACCTTTTAGTTTCTCTTTTTTCTTCCTATACCTTCGGTCGAATGACTGGGGGGTGGAGTCAAGGAAGGAGCTATATAGACAGCTCTGCTGTGGTGCTCTTTGCCACTTCCTGTTAGCAGGCGGATAATATCCCACAAGTAAAGGATGAATCCGTGGAAGAAGAGCTCAATTTATCAGGTAAGCATAAATTTCCTTTTTGTATGCTTCCCCCCCCCCCTCCTTTTTGCACCTCACTACTTGGGTATACATTAAAACGGAGGTATTTGTGTGGTGGGAGGTATATTGATAGGCATTTTGAGGTTTGGGAAACCATGCCCCCCCTCCTGGTAGGAATGTATATCCCATACGTCACTAGTTCATGGAATCTTGCCGCCATGAAAGAAATTAATTTATCAGGTTTATTTCTAGAACATTGTTGGTTATGCAAACCTGGGGAATGGTAAATAAAGGGATTATCTATCTTTTTAAACAATAACATTTTTGGCGTTTCCTATCCCTTTAAATTACATGAATAGGGGCAAAATAAATGACAGTTTATTGATAAGTTGTTTTGCAACTAAACATTTTATATTAAGATCTCAAGGTGTTTACTGTCCCTTTTTAACCACATTTTAGGAATTGTATTGTTTGATCAGTCCACCAATAAATCCATTGTGTATACTAGATTCTATCTAAAAATTACCTTTTGCGTGGTCTGGTATTTGTTATGAATATTTAAGGTTTTTAAGGAACGTAAAAGTGCAAAATGGAAAATCTCATAATGTGTTGGAGAATTTTATTGCCCTTTTGCTTGCATATAACTGTAATAAGCACACAGACTGCCCCAGAGCTGTTATGCACACTACTGGGCGCTAGCTGAGCACATCTGGTGAGCCAACAAGAAGCATAAGTGTTTTGCCACTACTCACTGGTTAGCAGCCATTGTGCTTTGCTGCTGTTTATGTGTAAAAGTAAAAAGAGCAAAGTTAATTTGATAATTGTTTTTCATTTACAATTACATACTGTATTTGTAAATATGCGGGAAATACAGCTTGGCGCCAGGTTTTGCGGTGCCAAGCTGTATTTCCTGCACGGCTATTGGCTAAGAGGTGGAAACGCCACCTCTCAGCCATATAGCGTTCTGCCCGTGGGCTGCCTTTAGCAGCTCAGCGCAGCAAACGCTGCTAACAAATTAAGGGGCTTTCAGAATGAAGTATTTTATACTTCATGAATGAAAGTCCCCTTTATTTGTTACGATTGTAAATCCTAGCGTTTCCTAAACGCTAGGATTTACCATCACTTTAAACAACTTTCCAATTTACTTTTATAATCAAATTTGCTTTGTTCTTTAGGTATTCTTTGTTGAATTCTAAACCTAGGTAAGCTCCTATGCTAATTTATAAGCCCTTGATTGCTTCCTCTGATCTCGGTGCATTTTTGACAGCTTTTCACAGCTAGACAGTTCTAGTTTGTGTGTGCCCAATAGATAACACTGCTTATTTAAGAGTCAGCATGAATTAGCTAAAATGAGTCTGTCAAAACAGCTGAAATCAGAGGGCAGTCTGTAGAGGCTTAGATACAAGGTAATTATAGAGGATAAAAATATATTAATATAACAATGTTGGTTATGCAAAACTGGGGAATGGGTAATAAAGGGATTATTTATCTTTTTAAACATTCTGGAGTAGACTACAATGATGCCATGGGGAAAATGGTGATGATCATCCGCAAAGTGAAGACATTCTTTAAGTATGATTCCACTAAAAGGTGTACAAATTATAATGTGCTCATCAAAAGCAGCTGGTCAGACATGACTTGGAATCGCAACAAACACAATGAATGTACAACAGTATAGATGCTTGTTATATAGATAAAAAAATAACTTGTTTAGCAATATAGGACATGACCCCATATTAAGAAAACTCCCATTTGTAATACTTTTGACAGACCAAGTTGGCCTTTGTTAGATATGTGCGTTCTCAGATTATGTATAACATTGATAAAAGCAATCTTGTCAATACCATATAGAGTTCAAAATGAGAGTATTTATGACAATAGAAAGTAAGTTCAATTTCTCTTGTTAAGTGTAGTCAGTCCACGGGTCATCCATTACTTATGGAATATATCTCTTCCTAACAGGAAGCTGCAAGAGGATCACCCAGCAGAGCTGCTACATAGCTCCTCCCCTCACATGTCATATTCAGTCATTCTCTTGCAGCCTAACTAGATAGGTCGCTGTGAGAGGTCTGTGGTGTTTTTTAACTTAGTTTATTTCTACAATCAAAAGTTTATTTTAAATGGCACTGGAGTGTGCTGTTTATTCTCAGGCAGCATTAGAAGAAGAATCTGCCTGCGTTTTCTATGATCTTAGCAGACGTAACTAAGATCCACTGGCTGTTCTCATCTGAGGAGTGAGGTAACTTCAGAGAAGGGGAATAGCATGCAGGGCCCCCCTGCAAATGAGGTATGTGCAGTAATTATTTTTCTGAGGAATGGAATTGACTGAGAAAATACTGCTGATACCAATGTAAAGTAAGTTCAGCCTTAAATGCAGTGATAGCGACTGGTATTAGGCTGATGAGTGTGTGTACACTGAATGTATTTTTCTAAGGAATGGAATTGACTCTGAAAATACTGTTAATACTGAAATATTGTATGAGCCTTAACTGCAGTAAAAGCGACTGGTAGCAGGCTTATTAATAACAATTCATAACTTTTCAAATGTATGTTTAAAACGTTTACTGGCATGTTAATCGTTTTTTGTGAGGTACTTGGTGATAAAACTTTTTGGGGCATGATTTTTACCACATGGCCATCTTTGTTTTCTGCATAGAAACAGTTTTCTGAGCTTCCCCACTGTTGTAATATGAGTGGGAGGGGCCTATTTTAGCGCTTTTTTGCGCAGTAAAAATTCAGTCACAATCTGTCTACTTCATCCTCCATGATCCAGATCGTCTCTAGAGAGCTCAGGGGTCTTCAAAATTCATTTTGAGGGAGGTAATCAGTCACAGCAGACCTGTGACAGTGTGTTTTGACTGTGAGAAAAACGTTGTTTATTAAATTGTTAATCCGTTTTTGGGTATTAAGAGGTAAATCATCCATTTGCTGGTGGGTGCAATCCTTTGCTAACTTAATATATTTACTGTGAAAAATTTGTTGCTATAACTATTTTGGTTCATTGTTATTTCAACTGTGACAGCTTTTTGTGCTTCTTAAAGGCACAGTAGCGTTTTTTATATTGCTTGTAAATTTATTTAGAAAAGTATTTCCAAGCTTGCTAGTCTCATTGCTAGTCTGTTTAAACATGTCTGACACAGATGAATCTCTTTGTTCACTATGTTTAAAGGCCAATGTGGAGCCCAATAGAAATTTATGTACTAATTGCATTGATGCTACTTTAAATAAAAGTCAATCTTTACATGTAAAGAAATTATCACCAGACAACGAGGGGGAAGTTATGCCGACTAACTCTCCTCACGTGTCAGTACCTTCGCCTCCCGCTCAGGAGGTGTGTGATTTTGTTGCGCCAAGTACATCAGGGAGGCCCTTACAAATCACTTTGCAAGACATGGCTACTGTTATGACAGAAGTATTATCTAAATTGCCAGAATTAAGAGGCAAGCGCGATAGCTCTGGGTTAAGGACAGAGCGCGCGGATGAGGTGAGAGCCATGTCAGATACTGCGTCACAGTTTGCAGAACGTGAAGACGGAGAGCTTCATTCTGTGGGTGACGGATCTGATCCAGGGAGACTGGATTCAGAGATTTCTAATTTTAAATTTAAGTTGAGAACCTCCGCATATTGCTAGGGGAGGTATTAGCGGCTCTGAATGATTGTAACACGGTTGCAATTCCAGAAAAATTATGTAGGTTGGATAGATACTATGCGGTACCGGTGTGTACTGACGTGTTTCCTATACCTAAAAGGCTTACAGAGATTATTAGCAAGGAGTGGGATAGACCTGGTGTGCCCTTTTCCCCTCCTCCCATATTTAGGAAAATGTTTCCTATAGACGCCACCACACGAGACTTATGGCAGACGGTCCCTAAGGTGGAGGGAGCAGTTTCTACTTTAGCTAAGCGTACCACTATCCCGGTGGAGGATAGTTGTGCCTTTTCAGATCCAATGGATAAGAAATTAGAGGGTTACCTTAAGAAAATGTTTGTTCAACAAGGTTTTATCTTACAGCCCCTTGCATGCATTGCGCCTGTCACTGCTGCGGCGGCATTCTGGTTTGAGTCTCTGGAAGAGGCCATTCGCACAGCTCCATTGGATGAAATTATGAACAAGCTTAAAACACTTAAGCTAGCTAACGCATTTGTTTCTGATGCAGTCGTACATTTAACCAAACTTACGGCTAAGAACTCCGGATTCGCCATCCAAGCGCGCAGAGCGCTATGGCTTAAATCCTGGTCAGCTGACGTGACTTCTAAATCTAAATTGCTTAATATTCCTTTCAAAGGGCAGACCTTATTCGGGCCCGGCTTGAAAGAAATTATAGCTGACATTACGGGAGGTAAGGGCCATGCTCTACCTCAGGACAGGGCCAAATCAAAGGCCAAACAGTCTAATTTTCGTGCCTTTCGTAACTTCAAGGCTGGAGCAGCATCAACTTCCTCCGCTCCAAAACAGGAAGGAGCTGTTGCTCGTTACAGGCAGGGCTGGAAAGTTAACCAGTCCTGGAACAAGGGCAAGCAGGCCAAGAAACCTGCTGCTGCCTCCAAGACAGCATGAAGAGAGGGCCCCCTATCCGGAAACGGATCTAGTGGGGGGCAGACTTTTCTCTCTTCGCCCAGGCTTGGGCAAGAGATGTCCAGGATCCCTGGGCGTTAGAGATCATATCTCAGGGATATCTCCTGGACTTCAAAACTTCTCCTCCACGAGGGAGATTTCATCTTTCAATGTTATCAGCAAACCAAATAAAGAAAGAGGCGTTTCTACGCTGTGTACAAGACCTTTTACTAATGGGGGTGATCCACCCAGTTCCGCGGACGGAACACGGGCAGGGATTCTATTCAAATATATTTGTGGTTCCCAAGAAAGAGGGAACCTTCAGACCAATCTTGGACTTAAAAATCCTAAACAAATTTCTAAGAGTTCCATCATTCAAAATGGAAACTATTCGAACCATCCTTCCCATGATCCAAGAGGGTCAGTACATGACCACAGTGGATTTAAAGGATGCCTACCTTCACATACCGATTCACAAGGATCATTATCGGTACCTAAGATTTGCTTTCCTAGACAGGCATTACCAGTTTGTAGCTCTTCCCTTCGGATTAGCTACGGCTCCAAGAATCTTTACAAAAGTTCTGGGCTCACTTCTGGCGGTACTAAGACCGCGAGGCATAGCGGTGACTCCGTACCTAGACGACATTCTGATACAAGCGTCAAGTTTTCAAACTGCCAAGTCTCATACAGAGATTGTTCTGGCATTTCTGAGGTCGCATGGGTGGAAGGTGAACGTGGAAAAGAGTTTCTATTACCACTCACAAGGGTTCCCTTCTTAGGGACTCTTATAGATTCTGTAGAGATGAAAATTTACCTGACAGAGGCCAGGTTATCAAAACTTCTAAATGCTTGCCGTGTCCTTCATTCCATTCCACACCCGTCAGTAGCTCAGTGCATGGAAGTAATCGGCTTAATGGTAGCGGCAATGGACATAGTACCATTTGCGCGCCTGCATCTCAGACCGCTGCAATTGTGCATGCTAAGTCAGTGGAACGGGGATTACTCAGATTTGTCCCCCCCTACTAAGTCTGGATCAAGAGACCAGAGATTCTCTTCTATGGTGGCTCTCTCGGCCACATCTGTCCAAGGGGATGACCTTTCGCAGGCCAGATTGGACGATTGTAACAACAGACGCCAGCCTTCTAGGCTGGGGCGCAGTCTGGAACTCCCTGAAAGCTCAGGGATTATGGACTCAGGAGGAGAAACTCCTCCCAATAAATATTCTGGAATTAAGAGCAATATTCAATGCTCTCCTAGCTTGGCCTCAGTTAGCAACTCTGAGGTTCATCAGATTTCAGTCGGACAACATCACGACTGTGGCTTACATCAACCATCAAGGGGGAACCAGAAGTTCCCTAGCGATGTTGGAAGTCTCAAAGATAATTCGCTGGGCAGAGTCTCACTCTTGCCACCTGTCAGCGATTTACATCCCAGGCGTAGAGAACTGGGAGGCGGATTTTCTAAGTCGCCAGACTTTTCATCCGGGGGAGTGGGAACTTCATCCGGAGGTCTTTGCTCAACTGATTCTTCGTTGGGGCAAACCAGATCTGGATCTCATGGCGTCTCACCAGAACGCCAAGCTTCCTTGTTACGGATCCAGGTCCAGGGACCCGGGAGCGGTGCTGATAGATGCTCTGACAGCCCCTTGGGTCTTCAACATGGCTTATGTGTTTCCACCATTCCCGATGCTTCCTCGTTTGATTACCAAGATCAAACAGGAGAGAGCTTCGGTGATTCTGATAGCGCCTGCGTGGCCACGCAGGACCTGGTATGCAGACCTAGTGGACATGTCATCTCTTCCACCATGGACTCTGCCTCTGAGGCAGGACCTTCTAATTCAGGGTCCTTTCAAACATCCAAATCTAATTTCTCTGAGGCTGACTGCATGGAGATTGAACGCTTGATTCTATCAAAGCGTGGCTTCTCGGAGTCGGTTATTGATACCTTAATACAGGCTTGGAAGCCTGTTACCAGAAAAATTTACCATAAGATATGGCGTAAATATTTATATTGGTGCGAATCCAAGAGTTACTCATGGAGTAAGGTTAGGATTCCTAGGATATTGTCTTTTCTACAAGAGGGTTTAGAAAAGGGCTTATCTGCTAGTTCGTTAAAGGGACAGATTTCTGCTCTGTCTATTCTTCTACACAAACGTCTGGCTGAAGTTCCAGACGTTCAGGCTTTTTGTCAGGCTTTAACTAGGATTAAGCCTGTGTTTAAGACTGTTGCTCCGCCGTGGAGCTTAAACTTAGTTCTTAATGTTCTTCAAGGCGTTCCATTTGAACCCCTTCATTCCATTGATATCAAGCTGTTATCCTGGAAAGTTTTGTTTTTGATGGCTATTTCCTCGGCTCGAAGAGTCTCTGAGTTATCTGCCTTACATTGTGATTCTCCTTATCTGATTTTTCATTCAGACAAGGTAGTTCTGCGTACTAAACCTGGGTTCTTACCTAAGGTAGTTACTAACAGGAATATCAATCAAGAGATTGTTGTTCCATCACTGTGTCCTAACCCTTCTTCAAAGAAGGAACGACTTTTGCATAATTTGGACGTAGTCCGTGCCCTGAAGTTCTATTTGCAGGCAACTAAAGATTTCCGTCAAACTTCTTCCCTATTTGTCGTTTACTCTGGACAGAGAAGAGGTCAAAAGGCTTCGGCTACCTCTCTCTCTTTTTGGCTTCGTAGCATAATACGTTTAGCCTATGAGACTGCTGGACAGCAGCCTCCTGAAAGGATTACAGCTCATTCTACTAGAGCTGTGGCTTCCACCTGGGCCTTTAAAAATGAGGCCTCTGTTGAACAGATTTGCAAGGCTGCGACTTGGTCTTCGCTTCACACCTTTTCAAAATTTTACAAATTTGACACTTTTGCTTCTTCGGAGGCTATTTTTGGGAGAAAGGTACTTCAGGCAGTGGTTCCTTCTGTTTAATGTTCCTGCCTTGTCCCTCCCTTCATCCGTGTACTTTAGCTTTGGTATTGGTATTCCATAAGTAATGGATGACCCGTGGACTGACTACACTTAACAAGAGAAAACATAATTTATGCTTACCTGATAAATTTATTTCTCTTGTAGTGTAGTCAGTCCACGGCCCGCCCTGTCTTTAAGGCAGACCTAAATTTTAATTAAACTCCAGTCACCACTGCACCCTATGGTTTCTCCTTTCTCGTCTGCTTTGGTCGAATGACTGAATATGACATGTGAGGGGAGGAGCTATGTAGCAGCTCTGCTGGGTGATCCTCTTGCAGCTTCCTGTTAGGAAGAGATATATTCTATAAGTAATGGATGACCCGTGGACTGACTACACTACAAGAGAAATAAATGTATCAGGTAAGCATAAATTATGTTTTTTCATGATCACCTGTAACCTACATCCCCATAGATTTACAGATTTGTATTGTAATTCAATATTCTCCTACATTATGGATACCACCCGCTTTTTTTCTTTTTTTTTTGCTTTCTGGCAAAAAATATGAAACTACCATTTGGCAGTGAAAGATGTTTTTCATGTGACTGTGTGTCTAACCCAAATTTATTCCAGCTTTTATTTTTTGCTCCATTATTATGAAACCTAGAGTTCTTTGCATTATTAGACAAGATTATCAACACTCAAATAGTGCTTGCATTGAGTTAGTTTTTTTGTTGTTGTGGCTTTGTTTTTTGTTGTTTTTTATGAACATCTTCATTCATCATACCTTGTGCCTAGATCCCTTGTTTTAAGGTCCATTACTTTTGTTAGAGTAGCTAGTTTGTCTGAATTACTGATTTATGAACCCTAACTCTGTTGAGGAAAGTATTTTCCCTATTTAGAATTAGCACAAGCCAGTTACTGCTAAGGGTTGTGTGTGCTATTTGGCACTCTCCAAAGTTTTTTTAGTATGCTCCATAATTAAGACAGCAATAGATAATTCAATAAGGACTACTCAGCAGCTCTGTATTGCATCATCGAACCTCCGTTGCAACTTCAACAACCTCGGCAGGGTTCCTTCACCAGATGAAATTAGCAGGGCAAAAAGGCTCTTATTCACGAAAGCCTTGTATAACCGCTGTGGAAATAATCGTACTTTAACTCCATTTCATGTGCATTTGCTTCCTTTTGATCTTTGACCAACAGTCACTCACATATCCCCCTCTGTCTCCTCCAAACACAAGCTGTGATCCACCGTAACATGAGTTATGGAGTTCTTTCCGCTTCTACAAATCAGTAGTGTTACTTTGGCTAACACTCTGCACTATACGTGGATGAAACCTACACTAATACTCAAATAAAACGTCCACAAGTAGTCTAAAACTTAACTTTTATTCCACTGCAGTAAAAAATAGCATCATGGAAAGCACATAGCTAGTAGTGTGTCAAGGTTGAAGCTTACATGTTTCGGTGTGAGCATTAAACATAGCTAAATCACCTAGCTATTTATTATCCCTATACAAAACTATTAAATGCTTCTAATTGGTTAAAAACTGTAGACCTCACAAGAACAATTTAAACGAACAATACCCACTTCAACTATTGACAGCAATACTACTAGAACTATACAGACAAGAACGTATTTGACAATTTGTAAAATTTTCAGCAAATTAATGTGCTTTGTAATGTACTACAAATATATCATAAATTACATAAATATTAATGTGAATAAATCCAGAAACATCTCAAATGTATGTTAATTCACGTTAAGAATTATTTTGCATTTTAAGATGTATTTTCTTTCCTATGACATCGAGAGTCCACAACGACATTCCAATTACCAGTGGGATATTCAACTCCTGGCCAGCAGGAGGAGGCAAAGAGCACCCCAGCAAAGCTGTTAGGTGTAACTGCCTTACCCATAACCCCCAGTCATTCTCTTTACCTCTGTCAATGGAGGTTGTGCGAAGTTGGTGTCTGAAGAAATTAATCCTTTTATGGGTACTTTTCCCTGCAAGCATGGATTGGGGTCTAGCTCGGTCCATGTCAATCTCTTGAGTAAGAGTAGTGGTGGCTTTTAGCAGTTAAAAGGCGGCGAGGAAGTCTTTGCTTTACTTTTAACACTTTGCTACCCAATTTATTGAAAGCCAGGGTTGGTTAGTCTGTTCTTTCTTTGACTGCAGTTCCCTTTCTGAGATTGGCTGAATCATTCAGACCTGGAGTTGGTGAAAAGAATGAAGACTTCTAACAGTGAGTTCCTGTATATTGCTCCCATGGCTTGTGACCAATGAGGCATGATAGTGGTGAGGGACATTTTATTTTCTGAATTCCCTCCAGTGAGGGTGGGCAATGAGGTAGGGTTATATATTGGCCTCAAACTGTGACTTCCAGTGTAGTTTAATTTCTGGGCTTGGAATTTCCCTCCTTGTAGCAGTGTTTTTCATCTCTCCTAATTAATTAGAGACAATCGCACGCTATGATCTAGTAGGTACGCAGTTCAGAGCCCCTTTAAGGTTAGGGTTTTTTCTGCAGCCCCTTTTCCATTACTTATTGATGAAAGTCTGTGCATCCCTGGAAGGGGATATTAATGGTTAAAATATTTTCCTTGTGGGGCTTAATTTTCCTTCCTAAGATAGGATGAGTCCATGGCTTCATTCCTTACTGTTGGGAAATAAAAGACCTGGCCACCAGGAGGAGGCAAAGACACCCCAGCAAAAAGCTGAAATATTTCTCCCACTTCCTCATTACCCCAGTCATTCTTTGCCTTTCGTCACGATAGGAGGTGGCAGAGGAGTGTCAGAAAATTTGGAGAGTCCTGAAAAAGGGTATCTGCCCTTCGAGAGAGGACTGGAATTTTAAGTAGTCATGTCAACCTCTCAGTAAGAGTATTGATGAAAGTTAGTCTGGAGATGCAGGGAAAGTTTTTCTGCGAAACCATCCAGACTACTGCTAACAGCTCCTAAGCAATCAGAGTTGATGATTTTCACTGTCTGCTTTCTCTCACTCAAGTCTATGTCAGGAGTGCTGCTATAAGACTGTCACACTTGAGAGGCTGTGTTCTGTTTCACAGCATGGATCCTGGAGGTAATGTGTGTAAAAATTTAAACTATAACTCTGACAGGGTCACAGTTTGCCTCGTTTATACCTTGATAGGATCCAGGGTTAATATTCTCTGAAGGGGTTTTTCGGAACAGTTGTGGTTAATTAATCAGTGTATTATTTACCTGCTGCTTTGTGTGATTTTTTTTTCCCCCCCTGGGCTGATAGACTGTGTTTTTGGCTGTAACAAACAGGTTACACTTTCATTTTTGAAAGTGTTGCACAGCTCCTATTACTTGCTGTACTTGTAATAACAGAGGAAGTACTGTCTTCCACTCCATGTGACCGGGTATAGTCTGTTAATTAACTCCATTCCGGCTGAGACTTGTACCTGAGGAGAGAGTTTCCTCTAACTGTCTGGGTCTAAGAGGTGGCGAGTGCCCCAGCCATTGGGATTATAAAGGTGCAGTTTTCTATAATAAACATTTTTATTTGTGTCGTCCTGTGGGTATAACCTGAGCTATGGAGGACTCTAAAATGTTAGAAGGTACTCCTTCTATACTAGATCATACCTGTTTATATTGTGAGGATGCCGTGGTTTTCCTGCTCACTCAATTATGTTCCACATGACTTAACACAGTTATAAAGTCTAAGAAGGGAGACAAGCCTGCTAAGGCTCTTAGTCCCTCTGAGCCATCTACCTCTCAGGACTCGGCGTCCCATGAGATTACTACCCTTGCTACATTGTCAACTCCACATGCAGTTCCCCGTAGCACATCTAATCCTCCATCAGGAGGGGGCCTTCTTTCTGCGGACTTTGCTGCGCAGTTACAAATGGTGGTGTCTGCGGCCCTCAGTGCATTACCTCGCTTTAACAAACACAAGAGAAAGGTTAAACATAGCTCTCCTGACCCGGAGTCATCTAAATATTTATTGGGTTTAGCTATTATGTCCCAGACTGTCTTTTTGTAGGCTTCAAATCTCATCCGCCAAGGGGCAGATTCCTTCTCTCGAAACTGTCTACCAGACCAGAAAAGAGGGATGCCTTTCTAGGGTGTGTTCGGGATCTATCCTCTTTAGGAGGAGTTGTCCTTGTGCCTATCGAAGAAAGAGGTTTGAAATTTTATTTAAATCTTTTCGTGGTCCCAAAGAAGGGAACTTTCCGCCCAATTCTAGACCTAAAGTGCTTAAACAGATGAATCAGTGTCCCTTCCTTCAATATGGAGACGATAAGGTCCATCTTTCCTTTAATTCAGGAAGGCCAGTTTATGACCACTATAGATCTGAAGGACGCTTACCTTCATGTTCCAATCCACAGGCAATACTTTCAGTTCCTGAGGCTTGCATTCCTGAACCATCACTTCCGGTTAATTGCCCTTCCGTTTGACCTAGCTACTGCTCAAAGAATCTTTACGAAGGTTCTGGGGGCTCTTCTAGCTGTTGCCTGAACTCAGGGTATTGCAGTAGCCCCATACATGGACGATATTCTGGTGCAAGAACCATCCTTTCATCTTGCGGAAGAATTCTCAGAGTCCCTTCTCCATCTTCTTCGATCACATGGATGGAAGATAAACTTGGAAAAGAGTTCTCGTATCCCAAGTACCAGGGTGCAATTCCTGGGTACTATAATAGGCTCCATATCCATGAGAATATTTCTAACAGACCAGGGACATTGAAAGCTAACTTCCGCATGTCTTGCCCCCCTCCGGACCTCCTTGAGTCCCTCTGTGGCTCAGTGTATGGAGCTGATTGGTCTCATGGTGTCCTGCATGGACATCATTCCTTTTGCCAGGTTCCATCTCAGACCTTTTCAACTATGCATGCTGAGGCAGTGGAACGGCGATCATTCAGATCTGTTTTAAAAGATTGTATTAGACAGCCGGTCGAGAGAATCGCTCTTGGGGGCTCTGTCCAGATCATCTGTCCCGAGGGACATGCTTCTTAAAAGGATCCTGGGAAATTGTGACTAGGGACACAAGCCTATCCGGATGGGAAGCTATTTGGGGTGCCAGGAAGGCACAGGGGTTGTGGACTCAGGAGTCGTCCTCCCTCCCGATCAATATTTAAGAACTATGGGCAATCCTCAAGGCCTTGAATGCTTGGCTTCTTCTTGGTTCGTCCCAGTTTATCAGATTCCAATCAGACAATATAACCTTGGTGGTTTACATCAACCATCAGGGGTGAATGAGAAGTTCCTTGGTGATGAAGGAAATATCTCAGATTCTGGAGTGGGCGTAGGCCCGCAGCTGTTCGCGGTCAGTGATCCACATTCCGGGTGTGGACAACTGGGAGGCGAATTTTCTCAGCAGGCAATCCTTGCATCCAGGGGAATGGTCTCTCCATCCTGAGGTGTTTGCAGAGATATGCAGCACGTGGGGGACGCCAGAGATAGATCTCATGGCATATCATCTAAATACCAAGCTACCCAGGTATGGGTCGAGGTCAAGGGATACCCAAGCAGATCTAATAGATGCACTAGCAGTTCCCTGGATGTTCAAACTCATATCTTTTTTCCTCAATTACCGCTTCTTCCTCAAGTGGTGGCCTGCATCAAGTAGGAACTGGTATCAGTACTTCTGATTGCTCCATCGTGGCCACGAAGGACGTGGTTTGCAGATCTAGTAGGGATGTCCTCACCTCTGTGGAGGTTACCTTGTCACAGAGACCTGCTGATACAAGGTCCATTTGTTAATCAAAATTTAGATGTTCTGAGGATGACTGCATGGAGATTGAACGCTTAGTCTTAGCCAGGAGAGGTTTCTCAAAGTATCATTGATACTCTTATTCTAACTCGTAAACCAGTTACTCTGCGTATCTACAACAAGGTGTGGAGGACCTACTTATTCTGGTTTGAAGAGCGTGTTTTTTCCTGGCACAGAGTTAAGGTTGCCAGGCTATTATCTTTTTTCCAGGATGGACTGGATAAGGGCCTGTCTGCTAGTTCCGTCAGATTTCGTCCGTTGGTTTTATTGCACAAGAGACTGGCTGAGCTTCCAGACGTGCAGTCCTTTGTTAAGGTTCTGATTAGGATCAGACCTGTGTTTAGATCTGGGGCTCCTTCTTGGAGCTTAAATCTTGTTGTTCGGGTTTTGCAACAGGTTCCGTTTGAGCCTCTGCATTCTGTTGACATTAAATTATCTTGTAAGGTTCTCTTTTTATTGGCTATGGCCTCTGTGCACAGAGTTTCTGAGATCTCTGCTTTGTAATGTGAGCCCTCTTACCTGATTTTTCATGCCGATAAGGCAGTTTTACGTACTAAATTAGGTTTTCTTCCTAAGGTTGTGTCAGATCGCAACATCAATCAGGAGATTGAAGTTCCTTCCTTGTGTCCTAATCCTCAATCGAAGGAACACTCATACTTCACAATTTGGATGTGGTTCGCGCCTTGAAGTTCTATCTTCAGGCTACTAAGGAGTTGAGACAATCTTCCTCTTTGTTGTCTATTCGGGGAAGCGTAAGGGGCAGAGGGCTACTTCGACTTTCCTATCTTTTTGGTTAAGGAGTGTCATCTGCTTAACTTACGAGGCAGCGGGACATCATCCTCCTGAGAGGATAACGGCTCATTCCTCTAGAGTAGTGGCTTCCTCTTTTGGTTTTAAGGACGAGGCCTCCATTGGATCAGATTTGTAAGGCGGCTACCTCGTCCTCCTTACATACTTTTTCAAAATTTTACAAGTTTGATGTTTTTGGTTCGGCTGAAGCAGCTTTCAGGAGAACTGTTTTGCAGGCTGTAGTGCCCTCAGAATAGGGTCCGCCTCTTCCTTTTTGTTCCCTCCCGGTTTTCATTGTGTCCTCTGGAGCTTGGGTATAGTTTTCCCAACAGTAAGG
Organism: Bombina bombina; assembly: GCF_027579735.1. Lineage (NCBI taxonomy): Eukaryota > Metazoa > Chordata > Amphibia > Anura > Bombinatoridae > Bombina > Bombina bombina. The sequence goes on along the minus strand of NC_069500.1, from coordinate 1,338,244,394 downwards.
AATGAAGCCGTGAACTCTCCCTATCTTAGGAAGGAAAACATCATTTATGCTTACCAGATAAATTCCTTTCCTTCTGGATAGGGAGAGTCAACGGCCCCTTCACGCTTTTTCTTGTCTATGGCTGGTCCCCTATTTATTGTATTCCTTTCGCAACGTTTATACCCTAATGTTTCTCATACTTTTCCTTGTTGCCTCGGCAGAATGACTGGGGTAATTAGGAAGTGAGAGGGATATTTAAGCCTTTGGCTGGAGTGTCTTTTCCTCCTCCTGGTGGCCAGTTGTTGTATTTCCCAACAGTAAGGAATGAAGCCGTGCACTCTCCCTATTTGGAAGGAAAGGAATTTATCTGGTAAGCATAAATTGTTTTTGATTTATATCTTATTTGTAGAGTTATTTTCGGAGTGAGTTTAAGTAGCCGATGCTCTTTATAACTGTGTTGGGGACAGTATTTCTGGACTTGGCGATCCTTTTCCAAGTCTCAGAGTGTGTAACTTTTTTCTGCATGGAGGCAGATTGTTACATATCTGTGGTTAGCAGGTTAATAGGCTCAGTGTTTATGGGGTTTTTATGTCATTGCTCGTATCAATGTTATAACCTCTCTTTGTGTAAGGAGTTTATTTGGTACGATTATAGCACAGTAAATTTGAGCACCTGTTATTTGTGAAGGATTCTGACTTTTGCTTCTGGCTGTTATGCTGGTTAAATAAATGTGATAACAAAAACCATAAAAGGAAAACCAAATAAAGTTCTGAATCAAGGATATGTCTGTGTCCTCTGGATGAGTTTTTCAGCTTGTTAGCGTTCCTCAGTGAGATCCCATAAAAAAGGAAACAGAAAATTGCAACATAGTGTGAATCTGTAATGGCACTTTGAGGAAGTAGTAGTTTTGTAACAAATGACTACTCACATTTGTTGGAGCTTTCCACTAAGCTCAAGGATATGCGCACTCCCACTTTATACTGATGGGAAAACAGTACACTAGGCAAAACTTGGATACAAATTTATTTTAAAATATATAAAAGTGTCACATAAGCCTTGATAACACCACAATGTAAGGGTACAAAAGCAGATATGCTGTAACAAATGCTTCAAATCGCCAAACTTGCAAAGAGGTAAATGGATCAGCAGGAGTGTGACCGCCGAAACCAAAACCTTTTTAGTAGCAAGACAATAGCGCTAAGCCCCCAGGTGTCCTGGCTAGTGTAGAGACGCAATAAAACTCAATATAGAACAGTTCAGTTCCGACGTACGTTTCGCTGGTATGCTTTGTCAAAGCATTTGCCTTTCCTTTTGGCCTTGATACGACTCCCAGAATTTTCAAAGGTTCTGGGGGCTCTTTTGGCATTGGTCAGATATCGGGATAGCGATGGCTCCTTACATGGGCGACATCTTGGTTCAAGAGTCATCCTTTTATCTAGCAAGATCTCTTTCAGAGATGTCTTTTCTACGTTTTCTCGGATGGAAAATGAATCTGGAATGGAGTTCCCTTGTTCCAACTACAAGGGGGTGTTTCTTAGGAGCTATCATAGATTCCATGTCCTTGACAAATTTCCTGACGGAGGTCAGAAGATCCAATCTTCTTGCATCATGCTTTTCTCTCCAATATGCTATTCGTCCAGTGGCTTAATGCATGGAGGCGATTGGTCTAATGGTTACTTCATGGACATCCTTTTTCATGGTTCCATCTGAGACCTCTGCAATTATGCATGCTCAGTTGATGGAACAGAGACCATTCAGATTTGTTGCAGAGGATAGATCTGGATCCACTACCTAGAGATTCTCTCTCATGGAGGTTTTCACAGGAACATCTGTTTCGGGAACTTGCTTCCTGAGACCCTCCTGGGTTGATTGCGACTACTGATACCAGCCTATTAGGCTGGGGAGCAGTTTGGGGCTCTCTAAAAGTTCAGGGCCTCGGGACTCGAAGTCTTTTTTTTCTCCCCATAAACATCTTGGAGTTGAGAGCAATTTTCAATGCCTTGATAGCTTGTCCTCATTTATCTTTAGTCCAGTTTATCAGATTCCTATCGGACTACATAACCTCAGTTACTTACATCAACCACCAGGGAGGAACTGAGAGTTTCTTGGATATGAAGGAGGTGACTCGCATTCTGCAGTGGGTGGACGCTCACGATTGTCTCCTGTCTGCCATCTACATTTCATTAGTGGACAATTGGGAGGTGGATTTCTGAGCAGACGGTCTTTTGTTCCCGGGGAGTGGGCACCCCATCTGGAAGTGTTCTTCAGGATAACCCTCATGTGGTGGGTTCTGGAGTTGGATCTGATGGCATCTCGCCAGATCGCCAAGCTTCCAAAGTACCGTTCAGAGTATCTGATTCTAATAGCACCTGCCTAGCCTCGCAGGATCTGGTTTGCAGATCTGGTAAAGATGTCACCTCTTCCACCTCTTAGGAAGGACCTTCTATTCAAGGTCCTTTTCCTCCATCTAAATCTGGAGGACCTTCTTATCAAGGTCGTTTTTTTTCCATCCAAATCTGGATTCTCTGAAGCTAACTGCTTGGAGATTGAACGCCTAGTTCTATCTAGACGTGGTTTTTCGGAAGCAGTCTTTGTTACTATGCTTCATGCTCGTAAAGCTGTTACTCGCAGGATTTACCATAAGGTATGGCGTAAATTTCGTTTTTTGGTGCAAAGCTAAAGGCTTCTCCTGGAGTCGTATGAGGATTCCCCGAATGTTGTCGTTTCTTCAGGGTGGTCTGGAGAAAGGGTGGTCAGTCAGTACTCTGAAGGGTCAGATTTCTGTTCTGTCTATTCTTTTGGAATAACGTCTGGCATTTTTACCAGATGTTCAAGCTATTGTTCAGGCCCTGATCAGAATCAGGCCTGTGTTTAAAACTGTTGCTCCTCCTTGGAGCCTTAACCTAGTTCTTAAATTTTTGCAGCAGGCTCTGTTGGAGCCGATGCATGTTAAGGTTGATATATTGGAAAGTTTTTTTTTTGTTTTTTTTTCTCCTTGCTATTCCACTCGTTTTGCTTTCGAGATTCCTGGACAGCAGTCACCTGAGAGAATAAAGGCTCGTTCCACTAGGGCTGTCTCCTCTTCTTGGCCTTTTAAAAATGAAGCTTCTTTGGATCAAATTTGCAAGGCGGCAACATGATCCTCTCTACATACTTTTTCCAAATACAAATTTGATACTTTTGCCTTGGCCGAGGCTTCTTTTGGAAGAAATGTTCTTGAAGCAGTGGTGCCTTCTGTTTAGGTCTTCCTGCCTTTTTTTCTCCTTCCCTGTTCATTCTGTGTCCTCTAGCTTGAGTATTGGTTCCCACTAGTAATTGGAATGATGTTGTGGACTCTCCATGTCATAGGAAAGTAAACAAAATGTATGCTTACCTGATAAATTTATTTATTTCTGGACACGACCCCACCCTTTTTTTTTTTTTTTATTATAATCTGAGGCACCTTTTCACACTTGTTTTCTTCTTTTCCATTTCCTTCGGCTGAATGACTGGGGGTTATGGTTAAGGCAGTTACACTTAACAGCTTTGCTGGGATGCTCTTTGCCTCCTCCTGCTGGCCAAGAGTTGAATATCCCACTAGTAATTGGAATGATGTTGTGGACTCATGTCCGGAAAGAAATTATCAGGCAAGCCTAAATTCTGTTTTTGTAGTACCTTACAAGCATAGTAATACTTGCATGTTTGAAAATTGTCAAATGAGTTATTTTCTGCATATATTAGTATTGCTATTAAAGTTGAAGTGGGTATCGTTCTTTTAATTTGTTCAAGCCAATGAGAAGTGTCTAATCTTTTTGAAATAGTATATGAAATAGCACGCGTAAGCTTCAGCCTTGACACAGTACTAGTTATGGCCTTAACATGATGCTATCTTTTTTTTTTTTTTTTTTTTTTTTTTAATTTAGAACTTTATTAAAGGTTTGTATACAATCTGAAAAAGGCATGATGCTATCTTCTACTGAATTAAAAATGTTTTCGCCTGCTCATGGAGTTTTATTAAAATTTGTCTCTCTCCCATTATATACTTGGGTTAGCCATTTTATTTCTTCTATGCAGGTTACAATAAGGGCATTTCCACAAACTTTTGATATTAACACCTATATCTTACGAAAGGAAGAGCTTATATAAGATGTGGAATATTTCCCACCACCTGGTGTAGGTCAAGAATCATAACAAGCTTTTAATCCTTTCCTACCTCCACTACCTCTACAGTGCTTGGCCTCTGAAGTGAGAGGTTTAGTAAGGTGCTCTGCAATCAAGATTTTGTTATTTATATTCATTATTGGGTGCTCAGACCTGACTTGATACCCTATTACCCCTCTTCCAGTCAGACATGAGTGTAATACAGTTAAAGGAATACCTCTTGCATGTCAGTGCCCTCAAGGGTAAATCAGCCATAACTGCCCTTTGGCGTAGCGGGTCCCCCTTCACCAAAGGGGTTAGTTATATATGCGCATATCCTCTGCAGTATCTTTACTTGCAATGGTTGTGCTCTCTATTGCGTCAGCATTCTGTGAGGGAGAAAGGCTTCAGCAAGCTGGTAAGATCAGTGGAGTTCTGCTGCAGTCAAGGTAAGTGACTCAGACACCACATAGTCAAGGAACTATCTCTAGTACTCTGACATAGGTACTACATAGTTTAGGGGTTTCCAGCCCTTTCACATGGCACTTTAATTATGTGCTTAACACCTAACAATTAGGAATTTGGGCTTCATATTTTTCCACATCATTCCATAGGTTCCCATTAGCAGCTCTCTTGTGTCCCCCCTCCCTAAAAAAATATATATATTTTCAGTTCTTTTTTTTGCTCAAAATTGCTTACGGTCTCTTTACAGTTAGCAGTTCTCCATTTTGATAACAGTTGTGGTGGGAGACAGAAGGGGACTCTCTGCAGTTTTTGTTTTGTTTATTTTTTACTTTTATTAATAAAACAAAATCAGTGTTTGTGTTTTTCTTCAGCCCCACCCCCGGCACCATTTCTTTTCTTCTCCACTGCTCTGGAAGCTACTAATTCCTTCTCTGAGGCATCCTGCAGACTTTTTCTCTCCTGTGCTGGTCTAAAATGTAACCTTTCATTGTCCAGGAGGTTGTGAGTACCCTCATAAGAGCTAAGTGAGTGGGAAAGGTTAACACAATTTTATTATGTTCATTTTTGGGGCCTTCATTTCAACCTTGTATGGAATACTAGGTCTATTTAGGGGCTGTTCCTTATATTTTATTAATACAGTTGTTCCTCTACATTGTGCATTATAAGTTAGATGTGGCTCACACCTAACTCCCATATCTGTATTTGACCTTAGTTTAAAAATATCTTTCAGAGAACTATGACAATGCTGTTCGCAGCTATTCCCACACTAAGGAAGCACAAACATAATCTGGAAATTCACACCCTCCCTGTCACAGATGACTTAACATCTACTTCTGTTACCACCTAGTTTACAAACCCTGACTGAGTGCCTTTTAGACTTCTGAGGGTGAAATCTGCTTTAGAAGATCCTTAACCAGTAAATGAACCAGCGCCTGACTCTACATTAGAATTAGTGGATCATATTTTTCTTCTATAGGAAGTTCTGAACTTTAGAAATGTCAGAACAGAATACAGAAACTCCAAAACCGGTAAATAAGTTGAATCAAGTTTCTCAATCAACTCTTCAGCTTAGACCAGCAGGTGCAATAAACTGTGTGGCCACTGCAGCATCTTTTTGGTGCAATTCTCTTTTTCAGATGTTTCCGGAACAGTCATCTGAGGATATCCATAACTTCATTAAAGACCTTAAGATTAATGATTTAATGTGCGATGCAGTTTTTGACTTGGTTAAAATTGATGTTAAAAAAATATATCCATTGCTGTTCTACTATGCAGAGCTTTATGGCTTAATTCTTGGTCAGCTGATATGGTCTCTAAGAAAAGACTTTTGTCAGTTCCCTTTGAGGCTAAATTGCTCTTTCGATTAGAGACTTCTATCATTAAAACTGTTACTGGAGGTAAAGGAGCTTTTCTTCCTATGAAAAATATAAGCAAAATAACAGTTTTCGTTCCTTTTGCTCTGCCAGGGACCAGAAGTATTCTAATCAGAATTCTGACTCTTCTAAACCGTATTCGAAGCCAGGATCTTCCTGGCCTAAGATTAAACAGACCAAGAAGCCCAATTTCAGTCAGAAATTTGCATGAAGGGACGGCCCCCTGTCCAGAGGATTTTCTAGTAGGGGGCAAATTGATTCAATTTCACAAGGACTTGCGCATATCAGTTCTGGGTCCTCAACAGTATATCCCAGGTTTACTGCATAGGGTTTCACACCAGGCCTCCCTGGAACGGTTTCATCTGTCTCACGTTGCAAAGGATCCTCTAAAGGCAGCTGTCTTCATTCAATGTGTTTAGGATTTGAAGAATTTGGGAGTAATACAACCTGTCCCAGCCTCTAAACATGCTAAAGGGTTCTATTAAAACCTCTTTTGTCCAAAAGGACGACACCTACTGTCCGATTCTGGAACTAAACACCTTGAAAAAAATGTGTTATGGAGTTCCATTCTAGATGGATATAGTCCACACCATTTTGCTCCCGGTTCAAGAAGGTAAGTTTATGACCACTTTAGATTGAAGGATGCTTATATACACATCCCAAGTCACAAAAACGCTTTCCAGTTTCTAAGATTTGCTTTTCTCTACAAGCATTACTATTTTGGTTTAGCCACAGCCCCATGCATCTTCGCAAAGGTTTTAGGGGCTCTGTTAACGGTTATCAAAACACAGGGAATCTCCATTGCTCCTTATTTGGACGGCATCTTGATCTAAGCCCTGTCCTTTTCTCTGGCATCTTCTCATATGTAGAAGGTAAATATACTTCCTTTAGGAACATGGATGGAACATCTTTTTCCAAGTTTTTTATCTCCATCTACAAGTGTAGTCTTTCTGGGAGTGATAATAGACTGTCCAAATGTGTGCTTTTTTTTCTCAGAGACTGGCAAAGACAAAGTACAAAAAGGCGTGTCATTCTCTACAGTTGGTGCATTCTGGAGCATAGTGCATTGAAGTAGTGGGTCTTATGGAAGCAGCAGCAGATGCAGTACCTTTTGCTAGTTTTCATCTGTTTCCCCTTCAGTTATCCATGCTTCAACATTGCTTTCATCTGGAGCAGTAAATAGAGCTCAATTCATCAAACGGTCTCTCTCGGGAGAGGACCAGCCCTTTTTTTTTTTTTTTTTTTACCTTTTGGAGTCTCACTTCTTTGGCCTACCTGGACTGTGGTCACTACAGATGCAAGACTGATGGGTTGGGGCACTGTTTGGGAGTTCCGGAGGGTGCAGGGAGTGTGGTTTCCACAGGAGGTGAGTTTACCTATCAACAAACTAGATGTTAACCACTGAACTCTATCGGCTATTCAAATTCACAGTGTGATTAATTGGGAAGCAAATTACTTAAGCAGTCAGTACATCCAGGAGAATATTCTCTTCATCAGGACAAGTTTGACCAATTAGCCCTTAGATGAGGTCTTCCAGGAGTAGACCTTTATTTCCCGTTTAATTTTTGCAATGACTCTTTGAAGAACAGCACACCGGAATTAGCTTCAGTAATTCTCATAACTCCGGCATGGCCCCGCAGAACTTGGTATGTGGATCTTATCCAGTTGTCATCCTTCCCTTCTTGGACTCTTCCTCTCAGGGAAGATATGCTGTAACAAGGTCCATTGTATCATCAGGATCTCAGATCTATGAATTTGGCGGCATGGAGGTTCAACACCTAGTTCTCAAGAGTAGATAAAGGTTTCTTAGATTCTGTGATCTCTACTCTTCTGCAAGCCAGAAAACCGGTCACACAGAAGATTTACCGTAAAGTTTGGAAATCTTTTTTTTTTTTTCTTTGGTGGTGTTCTAGAGGTTTTTCTTGGAAATTATTTAGGATTCCAAGAATTCTTCAGTTTCTCCTAGATGGTTTGGAGAAAGTTTTATGGGCTAGTTCTTTAAAGGTAAATGAAGGAGTGAGCCGCTGTTCAATTAAAATCCAAGAAAAATCTTTATTCCAACAGATTAAAAATGGGAGGCATCCCAAGACAAAAATGAGCAACAGAGAGCTGCTACCACACCCACAATTCAGTTTTACAAACTTTGCCTCCTATGGAGGTGGTGAAGTAAGTTAGTGATAAGAATTCTACGTGATATGCGCTTCTCAGCATTGTTGAAGCCTGATTCCTCTGAGTACAGCGAATGTCAGAGGGACGTGAAGGGAGTATCACTTATTTGAATACAATGATTTCCCTAACGGGGGTCTATTTCATAGGTTCTCTGTTATCGGTCGTAGAAATTCATCTCTTGCCTCCCTTTTCAGATCGACGATATACTCTCAATTTACCATTACCTCTACTAATAACTGTTTTACTACTGGTTTGGCTATCTGCTATATGTGGATGGGTGTCTTTTGGTAAGTATGTTTTTTATTACTTAAGACACCTCGGCTATGGTTTGGCACTTTATGCATTTATATAAAGTTCTAAATATATGTATTGTACTTATATTTGCCATGAGTCAGGTTCATGTATTTCCTTCAGCAGACTGTCAGTTTCATATTTGGGGAATTTAAACATTTTAAGAAATCTTACCTGGAGTCTAGTCTTTTTTTCAATTGACTAGTTCTTGCTATTGCGGGTATTAGGCCCGCGGGTGCGTCAAATGCTAAACTTTATTGCGTCATTCTTGGCGCGAAAATATTTTTGGCATGAAAAAACACGTTTATGGCGCAACTTCGTCATTTCCTGCGTCATACGTGACGCCGAGACCTTTCACACGGCGGCGTCATTAGTGACGTGAGTGTGTCATTTCCGGTTATTTTTGGCGTCAAAAAAGGTTACGTTGTGCGTCATACTTGGCGCCAAAATTTTTTTTTCATTATTTCAATACCCCATTGATGTTTGCCTCTTGTTTTTTTCTCTATCAGAGGCCTATGCTTTTGCTTTTTTTCACATTCCTGAAACTGTCATATAAGGAAATAGATAATTTTGCTTTATGTTGTTTTTTCTCTTACATTGAGCAAGATGTCCCAATCTGATCCTGCCTCTGAAGTTTCTGCTGGAACATTGCTGCCTGACATCGATTCTACCAAAGCTAAGTGCATTTGTTGTAAAAGTGTAGAATTTTTTTCACCAAATGTCATTTGTAATAGTTGTCATGATAAACTTTTACATGCAGATAGTGTTTCCATCAGTAATAGTACATTGCCAGTTGCAGTTCCTTCAACTTCTAATGTGCATGATATACCTGTAAATTTTAAAGAATTTGTTTCTGATTCTATTCTGAAGGCTTTGTCTGCATTTCCACCTTCTAATAAACGTAAAAGGTCTTTTAAAACTTCTCATTTAGCTGATGAAATTTCAAATGACCAACAACATAATAATTTATCCTCTTCTGATGAGGATCTATCTGATTCAGAAGATCCTTCCTCAGACATTGACACTGACAAATCTACTTATTTATTTAAAATAGAGTATATGCGTTCTTTATTAAAAGAAGTGTTAATTACTTTGGATATTGAGGTAACCAGTCCTATTGACGTTCAGTCTAATAAACGTTTAAATGCTGTTTTTAAACCTCCTGTGGTTTTCCTATTCCTGAGGCTATTTCTGATATGATTTCTAGGTAATGGAATAAGCCAGGTACTTCTTTTATTCCTTCTTCCAGGTTTAAAAAATTGTATCCTTTACCAGCAAAATCTATAGAGTTTTGGGAAAAAATCCCCAAAGTACCTATGCAAGATAGTACTTCCTTTAAGGATCCTTTAGATAGGAAGCTTGAATCTTATCTAAGGAAGGCCTATTTATATTCAGGTCATCTTCTCAGACCTGCTATTTCTTTGGCTGATGTTGCAACTTCTTCAACTTTTTGGTTGGAGAATTTAGCGCAACGACATATCTAGCATTACTCGCTTACTGCAACATGCTAATCATTTTATTTGTGATGCCATTTTTGATATTATCAAAATTGATGTTAGATCCATGTCTTTAGCTGTATTAGCTAGAAGAGCTTTGTGGCTTAAATCTTGGAATGCTGATATGATATCTAAATCTAGATTACTCTCTCTTTCTTTCCAAGGTAATAATTTATTTGGTTCTCAGTTGGATTCTATTATTTCAACTATCACTGGAGGAAAAGGAGTTTTTCTGCCTCAGGATAAAAAACCTAAGGGTAAATCTAAGGCTTCTAACCGTTTTCGTTCCTTTCGTCAGAATAAGGAACAAAAATGCAATCCTCCTCCCAAGGAATCTGCTTCCAATTGGAAGCCTTCCTCAAATTGGAATAAATCCAAGCCATTTAGGAAACCAAAGTCAGCCCCTAAGTCCGCATGAAGGTGCGGCCCTCATTCCAGCTCAGCTGGTAGGGGGCAGATTAATGTTTTTCAAGGATTTTTTTGATAAAATCTGTACAAAATCATTGGATTCAGAGCATTGTCTCTCAAGGGTATTGAATAGGATTCAAAGTAAGACCTCATTTTGAGAAGATTTTTTTCTCTCACGCATCCCTGTAAATCCAGTAAAAGCTCAGGCTTTTCTGAAGTGTGTTTCAGACCTGGAGTCTTCAGGGGTAATCATGCCAGTTCCTCCTCAGGATCAAGGTTTTATTCAAACCTATTCATTGTACCAAAGAGAGAAAATTTATTCAGACCAGTTCTGGATCTGAAAATTTTGAATCCTTATGTAAGAGTACCAACTTTCAAGATGGTGACTATAAGGACTATTCTGCCTTTTGTTCAGCAAGGACATTTTATATGTCCACAATAGACTTGCAGGATGCATACCTTCATATTCCGATTCTTCCAGAACACTATCCGTTTCTGAGATTTTCTTTTCTAGACAAGCATTACCAATTTGTTGCTCTTCCATTTGGCCTAGCAACAGCTCCAAAAATCTTTTCAAAGGTTCTGGGTGCCCTACTATCTGTAATCAGAGAACAGGGTATTGCGGTGTCCTTATTTGGACGATATCTTGGTACTAGCTCAGTCTTTACTTACGACAGAATCTCACACGAATCAACTAGTGTTGTTTGTTCGGAAACATGGTTGGAGGATCAATTTACCAAAATGTTTCTTGATTCCTCAGGCAAGGGTCACGTTTTTAGGCTTCCAGATAGATTCAGTGTCCATGACTCTGTCTCTAACAGACAAGAGACGTTTAAAATTGGTCGCAGCATGCCGGCACCTTCAGTCTCGGTCATTCCCTTCAGTGGCTATGTGCATGGAAGTTTTAGGTCTCATGACTGCAGCATCGGACGCGATCCCCTTTGCTCGTTTTCACATGAGACCTCTACAGCTTTGCATGCTGAATCAATGGTGCAGGGATTATACAAATATATCACAATTAATATCCTTGAATCCCAATGTACGACACTCTCTGACATGGTGGATAGATCACCATCGTTTGGTTCAAGGGGCTTCTTTTTTTTTTGGCCAACCTGGACTGTGATCTCAACAGATGCGAGTCTTTCAGGTTGGGGATCTCTGACAGCACAAGGGGTTTGGAAATCTCAAGAGGCGAGATTACCAATAAATATTTTAGAACTCCGTGCAATTCTCAGGGCTCTTCAGTTCTGGCCTCTACTAAAGAGAGAACCGTTCATTTGTTTTCAGACAGACAATATCACAACTGTGGCTTATGTCAATCATCAGGGTTGGACTCACAGTCCCCAAGCTATGAAAGAAGTATCTTGGATACTTGCTTGGGCGGAATCCAGCTCCTGTCTAATCTCTGCGGTGCATATCCCAGGTGTAGACAATTGGGAGGCGGATTATCTCAGCCGCCAGACTTTACATCCAGGGGAGTGGTCTCTCCATCCAGATGTGTTTTTTCAGATTGCTCAGATGTGGGGTCTTCCAGAGATAGATCTCATGGCCTCTCATCTAAACAAGAAACTTCCCAGATACCTGTCCAGGTCCAGAGATGTTCAGGTGGAAGCAGTGGATGCGATGATACTTCCTTGGTGTTATCATCCTGCTTACATCTTCCCGCCTCTAGTTCTCCTTCCAAGAGTGATCTCCAAAATCATCATGGAACAGTCTTTTGTGTTGCTGGTGGCTCCAGCATGGCCACACAGGTTTTGGTATGCGGATCTGGTTTGGATGTCCAGTTGCCCGCCTTGGCCACTTCCGTTACGGCTGGACCTACTATCTCAAGGTCCGTTTTTCCATCAGGATCTCAAATCATTAAATTTGAAGGTATGGAAATTGAACGCTTAGTTCTAAGTCATAGAGGTTTCTCTGACTCGGTGAATAATACTATGTTACAAGCTCGTAAATCTGTCTCTAGAAAGATTTATTATAGAGTTTGGAAGACTTACATTTCATGGTGTTCTTCTCATAAATTCTCCTGGCATTCTTTTAGAATTCCTAGAATCTTACAGTTCCTTCAGGATGGTTTGGATAAGGTTTTTTCTGCAAGTTCCTTGAAAGGACAAATCTCAGCTCTTTCTGTTTTATTTCACAAACAGATTGCTATACTTCCTGATATTCACTGTTTTTTACAGGCTTTAGTTCGTATTAAGCCTGTCATTAAATAAATTTCTCCTCCTTGGAGTCTTAATTTGGTTCTAAAGGCTTTACAGGCTCCTCCATTTGAGCCTATGCATTCTTTGGACAGTAAACTACTTTCTTGGAAAGTGTTGTTCCTTTTTTCTATCTCTTCTGCTAGAAGAGTTTCTGAGCTATCTGCTCTTTCTTGTGAGTCTCCTTTTCTGATTTTTCATCAGGATAAGGCAGTTTTGCGGACTTCTTTTCAATTTTTACCTAAGGTTGTGAATTCTAACAACATTAGTAGAGAAATTGTTGTCCCTTCCTTATGTCCTAATCCTAAGAATTCTTTGGAAAAATCCTTACATTCTTTGGATGTGGTAAGAGCTTTGAAATATTATGTGGAAGCTACTAAAGAATTTCAGGAAGACTTCCAGTCTATTTGTTTTATTTTCTGGTCCTAGGAAAGGTCAGAAGGCTTCTGCTAGTTCCTTCGCTTCTTGGTTGAAAATTTTGATTCATCAAGCTTATTTTGAGTCGGGTCTGGCCCCGCCTCAGAGAATTACAGCTCATTCTACTAGATCAGTCTCCACTTCGTGGGCTTTTAAGAATGAAGCTTCAGTTGATCAGATTTGCAAGGCGGCGACTTGGCCCTCTTTGCATACATTTACTAAATTCTACCGTTTTGATGTATTTGCTTCTTCGGAAGCAGTTTTTGGTAGAAAAGTTCTTCAGGCAGCTGTTTCAGTTTGATTCTTCTGCTTTTTGATTTAAGTTTTTTTCTTTCAAAAATGAAAATAAACTTATTTTTTTGGGTTGTGGATTAATTTTTTCAGCGGAATATGGCTGTTTTTATTTTTATTCCCTCCCTCTCTAGTGACTCTTGAGTGGAAGACTCCAAATCTTGTGTATTGATATCCCATATGTCACTATCTCATGGACTCTTGCCAATTACATGAAAGAAAACATAATTTATGTAAGAACTTACCTGATAAATTCATTTCTTTCATATTGGCAAGAGTCCATGAGGCCCACCCTTTTTATGGTGGTTATGATTTTTTGTATAAAGCACAATTATTTCCAAATTTCCTTTGTTGATGCTTTCTACTCCTTTCTTTCTTTATCACCCCACTGCTTGGCTATTCGTTAAACTGAATTGTGGGTGTGGTGAGGGGTGTATTTATAGGCATTTTGAGGTTTGGGAAACTTTGCCCCTCCTGGTAGGATTATATATCCCATATGTCACTAGCTCATGGACTCTTGCCAATATGAAAGAAATGAATTTATCAGGTAAGTTCTTACATAAATTATGTTTTTTTATGTATGGGTGTTATTCATTGCTAATTGTGTATCTTCCATTTTATTTGGCAGTTTTTGATCTGATTTGCATCAGTACAGTGTACTTTATGCATTTACAAACTACTCTTCCTTTGACTTACGATACAGAGATTTTTTTTCCTTACATGCCTTCATGTGGTCATTGTCTTGTAAAAATGAGGGAACAATTTTAAGTTTTACATTGTTTTTGTTTGGTATTCAAATTGATTTATGTGGGGACAAATGTTTTTATATGTTGATACCAGCAGGAAATAAATGGTATGTATATTTAGGAAAGAAACCTGGCATACATTGAGACTCCAAGTATCCTGAAGCCACATAGATGACACTTGAAATCTAATTTAATCTTTTCTTTTTGCACTTCCTTTTTAAAAACCTATTTAATCCCTTAATGACCAAGGACGTGCCAGGTACGTCCTCCAAAAAACTACCCTTAACGACCAGCTGCTTCCAGGGTATTGTAGTGATGCCTCGATATTGAGGCATCACTGCAATACCCTTTTTAAACCCCTGATGCAGAGAGGGCCACTCTGGCCCTCCCTGCATCGGCCATTGATGGTGCCGATCGTCGGTGGGTGGGAGTAGCAGGTGGGCGGCCCATCAATTGGTGGTTCCTGTTCCTGTGCACACCGATGTGTGTGCGTGTACACTTGTGGCCGCAGCGGGGTGGATGGGGGCATGCACGCGTGTGCCACATTTACACATAAAAATCATGTATGGACCTGGGAGAGGGAGGGGGGATATTCAAAATTGGCCAAGGGATGGGGGGGGGAGGTTATTGAGGGAAGATCAGCTACACTACAGAAAAAAAATTATTTTAAATATATAAAATTAAACTGGGTACTGGCAGACAGCTGCCAGTTCCCAAGATGGCGGCAAGTAGATAGAGGGGGGAGGTTTAGAAAGCTGTATGGCGGGGGGGATCCAACACTGCATAATCAATATAAAAAAAAATTAATGCTTTTTATTTTAGTACTGGAAGACTTTCTTAAGATGGTGGGCGGGGGGGAAAGAGAGCTGTTTGGGAGTGATCAGGGGGTGGTGATCTGTCAGGTGGGAGGTTGATCTCTACACTAAAGCTAAAATTAACCCTACAAGCTACCTAATTAACCCCTTCACTGCTGGGCATAATACAAGTGTGGTACGCAGCGGCATTTAGCGGCCTTCTAATTACTAAAATGCAACGCCAAAGCCATATATGTCTATTTCTGAACATAGAGGATACCAGAGAAGTATTTACAACCATTTGTGCCGTGATTGCACTGTTTTTCACAATTATGGGTTTCTCGCTGAAATTATTTGCAAAGTTAGGGATTTTTCCTTTTTTTATTTGATCGCATTTGCCTGTAAAATGTTGGCATGAAATATACCATAACGGGCCTAGATCAATACTTTGGGTTGTCTACTACACTAAAGCTAAAATTAACCCTACAAACTCTCCAACCCCTTCACCGCTGGGCATAATACACATGTGGTACGCAGCAGCATTTAGCCGCCTTCTAATTACCAAAAAGCGATGCCAAAGCCATATGTCTGCTATTTCTGAACAAAGGGGATCCCAAAGAAGCATTTACAACCATTTGTGCCATAATTGCACAAGCGGTTTGTAAATAATTTCAGTGAGAAACCTAAAGTTTGTGGACAAATTAACAATTTTTTTTATTTGATCGCATTTGGCAATTAAATGGTGGCCAGGCAGTCCTCGGGTTACAGACATCCGACTTAAGTACAACTCGTACTTACATACAGAGAAAATAGAGCTTTATCGACAATCCTCCTTTCCAGGATAATCCAAAATACTGAAAATCCAATTGTCACAAGGACAGAAAGTGATCAGAAATTTTCTGAACAGGGGCACAGATAGCAAAACAAACTTTATCCTATGCTATCCAAAACAAAAATGTTTGGCTAGAGTTTCACCTAAAAAAGTGCCTGTTCCAACTTACATACAAATTCAACTTAAGAACAAACCTAAAGTCCCTATCTTGTACGTAACCCGGGGACTTCCTATATATATATATATATATATATATATATATATATATATATATATATATATATATATATATATATATATATATATATATATATATATATATATACACATATGTAAAGGGTTATTCAGGGATTCCTGACAGATATCAGTGTCCCAAAGTAACTATTGCTAATTTTGAAAAAATGGTTTGAAAATAGCAAAGTGCTACTTGTATTTATTGCCCTATAACTTGCAAAGAACATGTTAACATTGGGTATTTCTAAACTCAGGACAAAATTTAGAAACTATTTAACATGGGTGTTTTTTGGTGGTTGTAGATGTGTAACAAATTTTGGGGGTCAAAGTTAGAAAGTGCTTTTTTTTTTTTTTTCTCCATTTTTCATCATATTTTATATGTTTTTTTATAGTAAATTATAAGATGATGAAAATAATGGTATCTTTAGAAAGTCCATTAAATGGCGAGAGAATGGTATATAATATGTGTGGGTACAGTAAATGAGTAAGAGGGAAATTACAGCTAAACACAAACACAGCAGAAATGTAAAAATAGCCTTGGTCCCAAACGGTCAACAAATGGAAAAGTGGTCTGGTCACTAAGGGGTTAAAAGGGCATATAACACCTTTCTGTCATTTGTCAATAACATTCCAGTCTGAAAGAATTCTGAATGCATTGTTTTTTTAATGGCTAAAAACCTTCAAGAATCTTCTCTTATTAAAAAAAAGTTCATTTTTTTTTCTTTTTACTGGAGTGCACCTTTTGTTAGCTTTTGGTGTTTTACTCATTATCCCCTTAATGGGGATGCAATAGAAAACCATATTCAGTTAAAGTACTGGGGGGGGGGGGGGGCAATTCAGACATTTAGTTACATCTATTAACAATAAATTATAATACCATAAGTATGGGAAAGTTCTATATACGTAAAATAGGTTAAAAACACCCCCACAGGAGGGAAATACAAAAAAGTATTATACTTTTGGTGTAATTCTGGTTTATGGGAAATCTACGTCCGCTACTACTCTAGTTATGCTTGAATTTAACATCTCTTTTTCTTGTTTTATTTTAACTTCCTGCAACGTTGCCCATGGTGTTTTGTTCTTCAGCTAAATCATGTGGTTGGGATGTGACGTACTACAATGTTTTAATCCAATGCAATACATTTTAGTTAATTTAAATCCTATATCTGTTGTATTTTTTAATCCTTCATCTCAAATTTTGGGAGATTATTAAATTGTTACTATAATGGAGTGAGCATAGGATAAGAGAAATTGAAACTAAGCTAATGAGAGAAGAGAAAATTCTGGCACATAAGATTCATAGTACTCTAAGGTAGGTGGCTGTGTGTTGTGTTTATTTAAAACAAAGAAAACATAGTTTTACGATTTTAAATGGTAGGTTTATCCTTTCATATACTCCTCATTTTACCAGCCCCCTTCCAAAGCACACTTAGTTTGCTGCTCATATTCATTGGAGGGCAGACACCTACGCAAACATCTCGCTGAAAAGTACTAGTTCAGTCTTGTTACAGACTTCAACACGTATTTACTCTTTGTTAATGTAATTGTTCATTATCTGTACACAATGATCAGATAGGATTCCCTCAGCTCACACTGACTACATG